>NW_017805002.1:3224893-3234519 GCF_001891065.2 Hippocampus comes
GCCACTGAACTGTAGGTCTACCGAATGAATTGTCCAATGTCATTCCAGGACTGTCTGAGCGCAATCACAGATTTCTTCAACAACAAGCTGCATGTCATCGGTTACATCGGGATTGGCATCGGAGGAGTAATGGTGTGTGTAATGATTGCGTGTCAGCAAAGGAGCCACTGGAGATTTTCAATGTGTGTGTGTGTGTGTGTGTGTGTGTGTGTGATTTCAGATCCTAGGGATGATTTTCAGCATGGTGCTGTGTTGTGCCATCCGGAACAGCAGGGAGGTTATATAGTTGTCAATCATACGACCTGGTTGGACTCCTCCCTCCTCTCACCTCTGCATATAACACATGCTCTCTGTTTGTGGCACGCTTCTGTGACATTCCTGCTGTAAATATGGATGCGTCTTCGCATGTCCTACATACTGTGTGCCTCGTTGTTTTGGAGGCCTAGCCTGCCTTTTTGTAAGCCTGACTTCATGTAGAACAGGGGGAGGGAACTCCGGTTCCTCGAGAGCCATGTCCTGCCTGTTTTAGATCCCTCCCGATACTCCAACATACCTGATTCAATTGCTCGTGTTCATTTCAGGTCTCTACAGAGCTTACTGATGAGCTGATCATTTGAATCAGATGTGTTGAAGTCAAGAGGGATCTAAAACAGGCAGGATTTGGCTTTCGAGAAACCGGAGTTCCCTACCCCTGATGTAGAATCTACTGCATACTGTACGTGCCTACTGGACAAGCCTTGTGCAAGTGACCGTTTTTATTAAAGGTTTTTTAAATGTGATGAAGCACGGTAAATTAGTGGGTTCCATGTTTTGAGGTACCGGGTTCAAACCTCAACTTTGCATGCGTCTGCCGTGCTTGCGCGGATTATCTCCCGACTATTTGGCTTCCTCGCAAATGACAAGAAGATACATGTTTTATTTTTAAATTGCCCATCTGCGAGGATGTGGGTGTGTCTTCATACATGAGCCCTGCGATTGGCTGGCAACCAGTCCAGGCTGTAAGCCACCAGCTCTCTGTGACCCTCATAAGTGTTGTGGAAATTTATTTGAACGTGTTTATACTACTGCGACTCATCACCAACCAATCTTTGTACTTTTAAAGTATAATAGAGGTTTTAACCATCTTTTTAAACATTTAGTAAGTACTATAATTGTGAATGCACTGTACATTATTTTGGGTGTGCCAATAAAAACAGAAAAGTGTATTTAGGTCAAAATGTGTTGCATTGTAATTGTGTGCAATCATTCAAATAAATGGACCAACAAAAGCGAGTAGATTGCATTATTTAGTAATGCATGGGTATTCATACATAGTACAAAAAAGTTATTGTAGTGTCATTTTTTTCCCCACGAAGGCATTGCAGCAGGATGAAAGTTCATGCAAATTAATGTGGACAAAACACACATCTTCACAGTCACACGCACACACAGTGACGTGGTGGTAACAAAGGCCTTCACACTGAAATGACCATGTGAAGGCAAGACTTCACTCACAGTAACTACGTAACATAGAAACAGAAAAAACACTGAAAATGAAATAGCTGTGCCTCTCTCAACTCCTCATGAGTAAGGCTGATTATCGTCACAGTGCCAACGCGGGCCGAGGGCGAGAGTTAAGCCACAAAAGTGTTTCAAGTGCAACACAACTCTTCTTCCTCCTTGCATGGATGTAAACTGATAGAACGTAGCTGCCAGTTGCGGCCATCCTTCTTGGCTCCAAGTGGTCCCCCTGCTCAGGTGGCGAGGACCTCTTACGGCGACAGGACACCGAGAGGGGAGTTGTCTAGGATGTACTCGCCCACACCGACAAAGTACATGACCTGGGCGATGCCAAACAGAGGCGCGATGACCAGGGCTCGGCAGCCGGCGCCTTTCATGAAAGCGGACGGTCCTTCCTTGCGCAGGATTTTGCTGTGGGAACAAAGCAGCATCAAGTCATTTAAAAAAAGGGCAGCAGCTATCAAATTGATATAAAATGAAGTATTCTACCCTTGAGTAAATCCGATACAAATTCGCTTTGCATGAGTTAATCAATGCCAACACAAAATGTTCATGTGTGGTGCAGGTACTATTATTGTCCACTTGGCTCCCCATCCTTACGTTCTTCACTGTTGTATCTGTGACTATGAATGTATTTGGCTTGAGGGCAAAGTCTGGCGAGAGACTTGTTGCTACAATTTGTCTTATAAAAAGTGATTGAAAGTGCACTGGCAGCTGTGGTTATCTTCGACCACCTTGTGTTCATGGATTGTGCCGTTACGCACTCTGTACTTTTTTTTTGTGTGGAATGACCCAAATTTTTGGACATTCTGTTAGTGTGCATTATTTCTAGCTTGCTACCATTGCGCCAACTAATGTCTACACCTGTGGTGTGTGAGTCTGCAGTCACATGAGTCCTTACAGAGAAATTGTTGCAGCCTGAATGAAACATGCAGGTATACAATTCTTTGTCCTTTCTGTATCTTGACAGAAGAACATCAGCTGCCTTTTATTTAGACACTTGGAAACCCTTTTTCAATTGTAAAACTAATGTTCAATGTCCTTTAAACAGGGTATATAAAAAATGTAATGTATGAAAAACGTATTGCAGTATTTTCATGCCCAGCACAAGTTTAGCACACAGCATGGTCGACTTGCACGCATGCGTGGGGTTTTCTTTCTTTTGGTATTCTCAGACGAGTGTGCTTGGAAACGGGAATTTGTTGGCAGTCAACACAGTCGACTCTCATTCCCTCACAATTCAGAGTGCGTGCCAGGCGCTGTGTTTGAAATTGCGGAAGCAGGTAAGAACTCCCTGGAGTCCATGCACAACATCGAAGCATACAAGGAACGTTTATAATTAACTGCAAGCAGACCTCCAAAGGTAGATGATGTAAAGTTGGGCAGGATCAAAGGTCACTGCTGTCATGTGGGCACTTGGGAGACAATCTTCCAACCCAATCATTCATGTCAGTGCGTGAATCCTCACCCCGACAATCTTCCAACCCAATCATTCATGTCAGTGTGTGAATCCTCACCCCGCCCGTCAAATACTTGTGCCGGTGCAACAGAAAACGCCCTCGAGCCATCAAATCATCGCACAATGCGGTTAGCAAAATTTCCAAACTCGCTGAACTAGGCTTGCCCCAGCAGGAGAATTATGACGTGTCCGTTTTTACACTCAAGCTCACATTCACTGTCTATGACTATAACTACAGTCTCTAAGTCTCACCTGACACAGTCGACGACTCCGCTGTAAGCCTCTTCAGCCGAGCCCTTGTTCAGTGACTGCAGTCTGGTCTTCACCACTGGAAAGCAACAAAAGCTAACACGTTAAGGGACAATATTCCTATGAGGCCGATTTCGGAAATTTTGATGATGAGGATGAGCCCTCACCATCACAGGGGTTGACGACCACTGCGGCAGTGGAGCCTGCTGCGCAACCCGAGAGGAAAGCCCAGTAGAAAGGTGACGACTGGTCAGCACTCGACTGGCCGAGTCTGTTGAGGTTGGCGAACAAAGGGAAGTAGACGACTGAGAAGGGGACATCCCTAAGGAGCAACAGAAGACATGTTAGACTTGAAGACACATGTCAAATGAATATGTTTGGAGAGGACGGCAGGGATCTTACCTCATGAGCGTGGCCCCAAGGCCTTTGTAAAGCCCCTGGATGCCCTGCGTGCGGAGGAGCTCCCTGGCGATCTGCGTTGCCGACGCGGGGCGTGGCGTGGCCAGCGCGGTCACAGTTCCCGAGTTGTAGGAGCGACTCAGTAGCGGATTGGTGGCCACAAGCTTGGAGGAAGACGTGATGACTGGCTTTTGTTGCTCGGCAACTACAGAAACAAGCAAAACAACACCACTATTTACACCAATTCAACATGAATGCAGTGGCAGGAAAACGTCTTTGAGGAGGTTTTGTGACGCAAACCATTAATGAGATTGTTTGATCACATCAGATTTTTTTTTCTTTTTTTTACAGAACATCCCATAAAACATGTTATTCCGTAGTACTTGAATGTGTTTCCTATTGCCCAATGATAAAAATGCGCTTACCGATTCTGCCGGCGTCCTGCAACTGTATCTTGAGCATTTCCATGGGTGTGGTGACTATGACTTGACACATGCCCGCGCCGCAGCCAGCCAGCATCTCTTTGAACACCGACAGACCTTGACTTCAAACAAAAGCAACCAACAGTCAGTCTCAATAATGAATCAATTAGCCTCAATGCTGAGCAGTTCTCAAAAACTCACCCATTTTTCGCAAAGTGGTGTCGGAAAAAGTCATTGGCGGCCAGCTTTATGGCCTTCTCGGGTGTCACGAGAGTCAAATTCACAGCGGCGCCTTAAGGGACAAACAAGATGACAGTTAGACATCGAGCTGTCACATTTCACTTTGTACAAGCATTCCCCACCATTATCATTACAGCACTAGAATGTAAAGAGTCCTATATGAGGCTAATAAAACACAGAGAAGTTTAAGTCATAAGGACAGAGTCGAGGAAATTACAAAGAGAAAATAAGGGAGGAGTCAAATAAAACAAAGCCATAATGCTGAAAAAAGAATACAGAGATGCAGATGGAGACAGTGAAAGACACGAAGGAGCAAAGAATCAGCTGACAAGACAAAATAAAAACATGTTTGTGAAAAGAAAAGACAGACAGACAATGAATGGCGCGTGATCAGATTTTTGGCCAAACTTGAAAATAGACCCTTGTGAGTTTCACAAGTCATTTGCAAGATCAAGCAAAAAGTCCTGAAAGCACGCTCCAGAAGTCCAGAAAGTGAAGGAGCAGCACGGACGTTACTGACAAGGAGTTGACACAACAGGACAAGTAAAGATGGCAAAAACAACATATGTGCCTGTAGTTTGGAATAGAGCAATATTGTAAGAACCATAAATGGTTTGCCTCCAGCGTGGCTGCGCCTTATCGGCTAGCCTTCAATATCCCAGGGGGACCCATGTCTGTAATATGAAAAACACAGATGCAAACAAACAGCATTCCTCACACAAGCAGAGACCCACAACATAAGGGCCCCGATTTTTCCTCATCAAACTCTACAACGACTTTAATTTTAAAGGCATCGAACAATCATTTAAAAGCCTTGTCAGGTTTTTTTTTTTTCCATTTTGGCAGCACTGCTATCACAATTAACATAGGAATGGTTTTGGCCTTGTCTACAAACAGCCACATTTACTTTGTTAATGTAGTAAACGGTGGACTGAAAATACACTTGCTTCACCCTCATTACTAACAAGATGAAGCCTTGAATTAAATAAGGCAGTGGAACCTCCAAAGTCAAACAATCCCAGACTATATTTTATTTTATATTCCCTTAGAACAGAATGCAAAGTCATTTACAGTGCTTAATATGTATTGACTCTACCAGTGATATTTTACATAACATTTCAAGCCCATATTGAGGTATAAAGAAAAAGTCTGTATTATAAAACTGAAAGAAAATCACTCCTAACGGTAACGGACATGCATTTTTTTTTTCATACTAAACGAAGCAGCCGGATGCTAAGCTATAATGGCTGCAGCTGTTGAAAATTTGTAGAACCCGGAACATCACGTGCCCAAACCCGGAAGACAGGCTTGTGCAAGCTGCGATAACTATGATAACTTCGGGGTGATTAAATGATGGGTTTGTGTTCGCTATCGCTGGCGTCTGGGGACGAAAGTGAAACACAAACACACACAAATATAGTAAACACGAACAATGCCTAAGCAGGCCATCTGGTCGTTTTTGGTCTATCTTAAAAATGTGTGTGTCAAAGGAACAATTCGGCATTTGTAGCTGTGTCTTTACCCGTGACTATTTGTAGAGGCCACTTTACCGCATTTGTGAATACTACTGGCGCAAAATCTAGCCAAATACCAAAAGAAAGAAAACTCCACCTCTGCGCACAGTTAGATAACGCTTTGCGCAAGACTTACACCTGGAACAAGGGGCCCAAGGATGTCAATCCTTTTGCTGCTTGCTGAGCAGCTTAAGTCTCACAAGACTTGTCACAGATGACGTTCTGAGCCCCAAATCGCGCGTTTTTTTGCGCTGCATTCAACTTTGGAGGTTCCACTGTCTGAAAAATATTACCCTGTAGCCAGTGATATTAAACAACATGTCCCGATCTTACCCTCTCTTTAAAATAAATCCTCTTTGAGCATTTCTAGTCATTGTAATCGTTATATTTGGAATTTTACCTCTATACATGCCAAAGTAGCCCTCCGATCGAACTGTTTTCACAAGGCAGTCCATCCTACAAAAAAAAGAGAAATTGAAAGAATGATCAAATTGGGTGTATTCAGATGGTAATCATTTGATTTTTCAAAATTTTCCGAAATGTTACAGAGGCCGTAATGTCCCCCGACCTCACTTTCTTTTTAATTCAGTACATTTGGTAGGTACAGTTCAGTTGTATTTGAAGTACAAGCTCAAGTTTAGTCAATTAGTTAGTTTTGGGGAACATTAGTTTTCAAATATCTACTAAAGTGCGTGAAGTACATTTTAATTGAATAACTATTCAAGTACATTTTATTCCATCCAGAAATATGAATGTTCAAACTGTGCCACTGTTTCTGCGGAATACTTGGCCAAAGTATGGTATTATATATTGGTCTTTATGGTGTTATTTAGAATGCCAAGTCTCATTGTCTATCTGCAGTAAATCAGACCTGCACCTGTGCTAGTCCAGACTTATTTGCCTCAAATAGAACGGCCACGTAACACGAGAGCTACCCCAGGGCAGAATGTAAAACGTGGAATTTCAGGAATTGCTCCAACTCACACAGACAATTGCGCATGCCTTTCGAAAACAGGCCACAGCGGGGTGTATAATGCCCTGGGAATGTATATTGTGCAAGCCTATGCATGACTACTCACATGCTCTTGTAGACCTGCTGTCCTTGTCTCTGGTTCTGTAACCTCGTCTTTGCCAAGTCAATGGGGAAGACGCAAGTGACGCCAACAATGCCGGCGATGCCGCCATTGATGAGCTTGGCTGGGAGGCTGCACGGAGAAAGAAAAATAATTTGAAGAAAAATGACAACCTAAAAACTAGCGGTTACGTTAAGCCAAACATACTGTTTATTTTTAGATAAATAGATTTTTAAAAACATACATACCTGATGTGCTGCTGAGACATGATGACTTTGAATTAAAGATGTATATTTGAACGGCCAATCAAAATTCAATGCAGAGTTCTGGGAAGATTACATAAGTCAGGAGTTACTTATATGGTGGCACACTCAAGTTACAGCACTGGTGTAGTTGATGCTGATGCAACCTACTGCTTATAGACCCTTTCCATGTTTGTAAACTAAAGTGAGAGGCATTGTAGTTGCAGAACGGCTGGGGTTTGAGAAGATAACAGATAACGCGCTACCTCATCACTTTCTTCTGCATTGTACAAGTTGGATGAAATCTTGTATGTCCCCAACTACCTCCAAATTAGGCGTGATGGGTCGATTTAAGAAAATAAGTTAGCTTTCAACACTTTTTGGCCGATTACAAAAATGAGTTATTCCCCCTGTGAGTGCCATACACATAGAAATATAATCAAATTAAAAACGAGGCGACAGAGATTACTTTACTGTACATCACACATCTTGAAACTGAGGCGGGGAAACACATTTTCAACAAATAAGGGCGCATTTTCTGAGAGGAGCGCAAAACAGACCTGCGCAACGTGATCACACTAAATTGGCCGCACAAAAAAAAAAAAAAAAAAGTTATTCCCCCTGTGAGTGCCATACACATAGAAATATAATCAAATTAAAAACGAGGCGACAGAGATTACTTTACTGTACATCACACATCTTGAAACTGAGGCGGGGAAACACATTTTCAACAAATAAGGGCGCATTTTCTGAGAGGAGCGCAAAACAGACCTGCGCAACGTGATCACACTAAATTGGCCGCACAAAAAAAAAAAAAAAATGGCGGAAACGAGTCAATTGTCACACATGTACACGTAAGCCAAACATCATGAGCTAGCCACGTTTATGTTGCCGGGTTATTCTCGGATGCCCAGGGGGAAACGAGTAAGATAGAAATCACAAACAGTCATGCCAACGAATTAAGAGCTTTAATTACTTGAGCGGGTGTGCACGGAAGCTCAGAGCTCAACGAGTTAGGTATCAGTTACTAACTTGTAATAGTAAAGACACCTGGCCATTATTTCACAATTCCTGACCACTTTCTCAACGTTTCAAGACAAAGAGGTTAAGTTAAAACAAATTGCCACGATAACTTACCCGAAATGAAATGAGCACCGCAAACGCGGGCACTCCTGATCATATCCTTGGTCTTCTACTCTTTATGTTTAAAATCCCCCAACCACAGGCTCTTCGGGGTTTTTGAAACATCGGTTTACTCTTGCAATTAAGATGTTTTTCAAAAGCCGTTCCACTTCGATTTGCACACCAGTACAATAAATTGCGAGGCATGTTGCTATTTTTTAACTACTCAATACAAACCAAACTGATCTTCCCTGTTTAACAAACTGTCAACCGTTCTTTTGCACTAATTGCGCGCGCGCAGTTTTTGATGGAGAACGAAAAGGAGTCTATTCAAATTCAGGATCCTGTGACGTCACCGTTCACAAAAAGTGGGCATTCCTTCATTTTAACATTCCAGAATAGCAAAAAAGGTTTTGTTCCCATCGCAAAGAGTCTGAAAGGAAAAAAAACCTTTCTATTTTACAGCCTGACAAAAATCGAATAAACGCTTTGACAGATACGCTTTTCATTGTTTGGCTCTACCTAGGTTTGGTCTAGCTTTACGTTGCTCAATTAAAAAAATCGGTAATATTGACTAAACGTATCAAAAACATTGGATCTTGAATCGGTAAACTACCCTCACTTTAAGAATTATAAGCAATAACCGAACACGTATGCAATAAAAAAATCAGTCTCGTGTGGTACGAGCATTCCACTTTTGTCTAATTGTTACCATTGGCAAGCCCAAGAGCATCCGTGAAAGATGACGCAAAATACTCCCACAAAGAACGTAAAAGTAGACGTTGCATGATGTGAAATAACCAACTCACCTAAATTAGCCTGCGCGGAGTCTTTTTCAATTCTTTAATAGCCGGCGACGTTAAGTTTCTGAGAGGTCTGTGAAGACGATGGTGATGACTTTAGAAATTCGACAGATGGAGTGGAAATTTCCATTGATGGCTCGCTTTACATTTCAGTCAGACTCCGACAAGTCCGCCCTTTCGCCTGTAGATAACCAATCAACGCCTCGCTAGTTTGCCTACACGACGTCGATTGGCTGCTTTTATCCCACTGACATTGGATCACAAAGCGATCTTTTAAACTGTTCCGCCAATGGAATGAATAGCTTGACGGGGCTTGGCTCTTAAAAAAAAAAAAAAAAAAAAAGCATCACAGTCGGCATGTAATTACCGCCCGAGTGAGACAAATTCATGATCTGGGGCGCTCTAGGGCTCCCGGTGCCTGCGGTCATAACTGACATCTACTGTATGAAATGTGGCTCACGGAAGAAAAAACTGAAAAGGAAAAAAAGAGCTCATGATCCAAAGCATACCTCAATGACTAAGCGCGTGCATTGAGACACGGAGGTTGCAGATTAAATGGAGATGATATCAGGGCCTGTGGCACACGTGGCCCTGATAGGGGCA
>NW_017805002.1:3234880-3241925 GCF_001891065.2 Hippocampus comes
TAGATGTGACCCAAAAAAAAAAAAAAAAAATGCATCTGAACAAGTTTCATCATGCCAGAACAAAAGCTATTCTCTCTTATTTTGTCTCAGGATCAACAGAGGGACATTTTTCCAGCCCCGGATTTTCTGCTTGCCGACACTTCCGAAGAGAAATCCTCCTCCAGGACGAAAGACCACATCCAGAACCGAGGCCACATGCCGGGTTTTCTTTGCGTCAACCAGAGCTGTGAATGCCTGGCCTCATGCACAACAACTGCCCAAGAAAATGTGACATTAAACCAGGAAAAATCTCACCTTGAGAAAGGTAAGGAGAGTGTGTGAACACTAAATTGGCCGCACAAAAAAAAAAAAAAAATGGCGGAAACGAGTCAATTGTCACACATGTACACGTAAGCCAAACATCATGAGCTAGCCACGTTTATGTTGCCGGGTTATTCTCGGATGCCCAGGGGGAAACGAGTAAGATAGAAATCACAAACAGTCATGCCAACGAATTAAGAGCTTTAATTACTTGAGCGGGTGTGCACGGAAGCTCAGAGCTCAACGAGTTAGGTATCAGTTACTAACTTGTAATAGTAAAGACACCTGGCCATTATTTCACAATTCCTGACCACTTTCTCAACGTTTCAAGACAAAGAGGTTAAGTTAAAACAAATTGCCACGATAACTTACCCGAAATGAAATGAGCACCGCAAACGCGGGCACTCCTGATCATATCCTTGGTCTTCTACTCTTTATGTTTAAAATCCCCCAACCACAGGCTCTTCGGGGTTTTTGAAACATCGGTTTACTCTTGCAATTAAGATGTTTTTCAAAAGCCGTTCCACTTCGATTTGCACACCAGTACAATAAATTGCGAGGCATGTTGCTATTTTTTAACTACTCAATACAAACCAAACTGATCTTCCCTGTTTAACAAACTGTCAACCGTTCTTTTGCACTAATTGCGCGCGCGCAGTTTTTGATGGAGAACGAAAAGGAGTCTATTCAAATTCAGGATCCTGTGACGTCACCGTTCACAAAAAGTGGGCATTCCTTCATTTTAACATTCCAGAATAGCAAAAAAGGTTTTGTTCCCATCGCAAAGAGTCTGAAAGGAAAAAAAACCTTTCTATTTTACAGCCTGACAAAAATCGAATAAACGCTTTGACAGATACGCTTTTCATTGTTTGGCTCTACCTAGGTTTGGTCTAGCTTTACGTTGCTCAATTAAAAAAATCGGTAATATTGACTAAACGTATCAAAAACATTGGATCTTGAATCGGTAAACTACCCTCACTTTAAGAATTATAAGCAATAACCGAACACGTATGCAATAAAAAAATCAGTCTCGTGTGGTACGAGCATTCCACTTTTGTCTAATTGTTACCATTGGCAAGCCCAAGAGCATCCGTGAAAGATGACGCAAAATACTCCCACAAAGAACGTAAAAGTAGACGTTGCATGATGTGAAATAACCAACTCACCTAAATTAGCCTGCGCGGAGTCTTTTTCAATTCTTTAATAGCCGGCGACGTTAAGTTTCTGAGAGGTCTGTGAAGACGATGGTGATGACTTTAGAAATTCGACAGATGGAGTGGAAATTTCCATTGATGGCTCGCTTTACATTTCAGTCAGACTCCGACAAGTCCGCCCTTTCGCCTGTAGATAACCAATCAACGCCTCGCTAGTTTGCCTACACGACGTCGATTGGCTGCTTTTATCCCACTGACATTGGATCACAAAGCGATCTTTTAAACTGTTCCGCCAATGGAATGAATAGCTTGACGGGGCTTGGCTCTTAAAAAAAAAAAAAAAAAAAAGTGTTCAGTGCAAGCAAGTCATGTTCACTTTGACTTTGATAACTTTGACTGATCTGAATGTTTACAGACACAAATGTGACACTGCTGTAAATAATCAATTTCACAAAATGGTAACGATAGTGAGCCCCTGACCTTCATATCTTGCCATTCTATTCATTGTATATAGAGTATTCTGCTGCAGAAAAAGGCATACAAACACGTAGGTAGGACTTTTTGTTTTATTGCAATCTTCCAAATGTGCTTCTACATTTTCATACTGCCTTACACAAGAAACATTTTGCCAGTTATTTGCAATATGTTAGAATGTAGAAAATTATTGGGTTGAACAGTATTCCTTTCAGGTTTGGCGAGAAAGGCGCGTCAGGTTTGACTCCTGTAAAAACGCAGGTGCTTTTGTTGAAATAATTGGGTGAATGGCATAAGCAAGAAAGTGCTCGTTTTCTTTGCGTTGGAGTTGTCTTATGTGACCCCTATTAGTACAAATTAGACTTTATACTATTCAGTCATAGTAAAGTTTTGTTCAAAGTGCATATAGAATCTCAAATGATTGCCTCACCTGAGAAATAAGGTGTCTCTGGCCTACAGTAAACTCGAATTTATGCTTTCCATTGTTAGTTGAGCACAATACTGACAAAACTGCAGTTTGTTTTTTTTTCAAATGGATGAATGTATGTGCATCACAGATCAGGCCCACATGCATCGGCGGATGGCTGCAGATTTCATAAGGAGTCCACATCATGTTGATTTACAAAACCTCATTCAAGGCCATTAGGTTAACACAGGCTTCCCAAGATACAGTGGCTCAGCTCCTGAAAATTTGTCAAAACTTTGCTCATCTTGCATAATTTGGATTTTTATAAACCGTTTTTTTTTTTTTGCCCTTTCCCTAGGATAACTTTCCCCTCTGTGACATCAGCTTTAAACCAAGAACATGAGCCCTTGTCAGAGGTGTCCCGGGAACAGCAAGGATCACAAAGACAATGAGGTGGACATCACATGATGATGGGAGCGATGTCACTGAGTCACATGATGAAGCGCATCATGCATTCTCCCACTCTTGAGCGCCCGTGCTAATAATACACTCCAGCTGTCCTCCCGAAAGCCCCCATGAGGATGAATGCTGCTAGACACAGCACGTCAAATCAAATAACTTTTGTGGTAGCGTCTGGTTACTGACAAAGGTGTGGCAGTGAAAAGGAACACAGAAGTATTTCGTCAGCCAGATAACATAATTTCTTAAGTCATGTTTCAGTTATTTTGGAAAACAAGAAAAAACACATTTTTTTATTGATATCATCACAAAACACTTAAGTTGATGTGTGAACAAATAAGCAAAGGAAAAAGACATTTCGTTCATTGCTGAACAAATAAAAGTGACTAATGCAGAATGTGCCATGACTTAGGCATTATTTTCTCTGACATATAAATGCGAACATAACTTAAGCAAAGTTGTTTTACTCTTCTTCATGTTGAACCTTGACCAGTTTTCCTTTCCCACCTAAAAGGGACACTTGATTGGGTTGAACATTCGCACTTACATAATAGATCTCTGTAAAAAAAAAAAAAAAAATGTCAGCACTAAAATTTACCCCCCTAAAAAACTCAGTCGTAACTTAATGAGTTTTTTTATTATGTTCAACTCATCTTAATGATGCCCATTTTTATGGACGCGTCCTGCTTTTTATTTATTCCATCTCAGCCTGTTAAATGAGGGAAGGAGGCAAACATTGTAACATTGTTTCCTGGCTTGTTTTGTGACGTTCCGTTGTCATCTAGTGTCTCAAAACAGTGACCAATACCCAAAATTCATATGCACCGCTCATCTCATGCCTACTTCAACCTGTGGAAATGTAAAAGCCATCGGCACAATATTTTGGATTTTACTGACATTAAATACGAGTTGCTGTGAAGAAAAGCCATTATAACGTCAACAATGATACAGCCGATGTTATTCCGGTTCCGGCAAGGAGATAATTTTGTACAGCTAGCCTCGGCTCTATTAGCAGCCGAACATGAATTGAGTCTTGCCTGCCAATGGAGTCGAACCAAAATTTTACGTCGCTAAATTTCCAACCAATAAAAGCTGCTTTAACTTGGCCCAGACAATCCTACCTTATCAAAATTTCATACATTTGATGATAGTCCACGCCTGAAGACTTCTACAAATGTATTTTTCATCGTAGTGGTTGCGCCACCGAAAGGAAATATGTTTTACTTTTTGATGTTGTTCTCCACTGTTGGGGAGAGAGTGGCCTTTCTCTTCCTCCGCTTTACGTCGCTAAATTTCCAACCAATAAAAGCTGCTTTAACTTGGCCCAGACAATCCTACCTTATCAAAATTTCATACATTTGATGATAGTCCACGCCTGAAGACTTCTACAAATGTATTTTTCATCGTAGTGGTTGCGCCACCGAAAGGAAATATGTTTTACTTTTTGATGTTGTTCTCCACTGTTGGGGAGAGAGTGGCCTTTCTCTTCCTCCGCGTGTTCGTTAATTTTGGATGATGAGAATGTTGGTGATCGACATACAGACTGGAGACGATGAACAGTACCTTCGAAGGTTTTCTTTTTCTTTTCTGCAGTTTACGAATCGATTCGGGCTCCTGAGAGTTTCAGATTTCGTCAGGAAGCCCAGAAAAAATACAGTCATGAGAATATATAGAGACAATATGATAATGAGAGGCGGGGAGTTACGCCTCCATGCAAATCCCGGAAACAAAGAAAGGTCGATGCAATCCGATCTTGGCATGTTGGGAAAGTCCAGACCTCTCCCGCTGTGCGTACATCTTGAGATAAGAGTCCCTCCCCGGGGAAGTTGACGGCCTTCAGGGACTCTCCCGAGGTGGGGGTCAAGGGGAACTAAAGGTAATTGTAATCACAGTAAGCAGGAAATGACTTCAACAGCATTCTATATTCTTTGTTTCAAGTGTTTGAACAGAACCAACAACAGAGAGGGGCTAAAAAATTCACAGTAAGGAATAGATTCCTTAACACCACCTAGAGGGTTAACCAGATCAACCTCATATTTGCTCAAAATAGTGTCAAGGCCTTCATGATGTTGAAATACAAAGCTTGTGAGTTTTCATGAAGCGCCGTTACCTTGGCAACACATTGTTTGCCAAGAAAACAAGGCTAATTTTGAGGGTCTTAACATGCACAAAAACGTCAAACTTTGCACACACACCAAGCCTGAAAAAAAAAAAAATCATTATTTTCTTAGTTTATTGTGCAGTTAAAAAAGGGCTCAGACGATCTCCCTACAAATTAAAAATATGTGCAAACATGTTTGCAAATATGTTTAAACCTGTACGAACTCCAACAGAAGGTGCAAGTCACTGAAAGACTCACCTTGCCCCTACCTGCGTTCACAAACACACACTGGTTACAGCTGCAGCATGGAAACAGGAATTGTATTGGAACACAATGGCTCTTTGTGAACTTTTTAATGTTCTAAAATTTAAATAGATGGATGGGACAGTAAGAAAATAAATTGCTGAGGGAGATGAATGGGGGCTGGAGGGGACTTTATCAAAACCGCAAATGTGGCACGAGAGAATTTGTAAGTAAACTGCTCATTTCCTCAATCTCTCACAAGTGAGGAATGGAGAAGTTAATCGTGATCATTTCAGAGGTTCATTCACATCAAGTGGTCATGAAGTCGAGATGTCCACAAACATTTGGTGCAGATTGATTGCCGTTTTTGGACATAACGTACAACGATTTTGAATGGACAAATTGTGTCCGGTTCCTCTGCTAAATCCCACCAAGACGTGGGAAGAGGTAGGAGGCGTGGCTATTCAGCTGACGAGGAAGAGACGTTTGGAGAGTTTAGGTATTAACTGATTTGTCCAAAACGAATTGATAAAACTGAAAATGTAAGTCATTTTGAAATTAAAAAAAAGGGCTATCCCAGCCGGATGATCCTTTTAAGAAACATCAACAGGGTCTGCTAGTCTTTACTAGCAAACATTAGTTTAAAGTTAAAGTACATCGTTCATGTTCAGTGGCGGACCCTGAGGGCCAGCAAGGCCTTCTCTGCTGGCCTAAACATTCTCAGAAAAGCAAATTTACTTTTCTGAGAATAACATAAATTTGTTGTTTTATTTTCATAAATATGTTAACAAAATTATTCTCTGTATTCTTTACGTCATATTATTTCCACTTAGTTGAGTGGCTTTCAATGTTATTTTAAATAACATTGAAAGCCACTCGAAAAATAACTTATTTATTATGGTAGAGTTTTTAACCAATCATATTTCATCTAGCTTGTGTTGCCAGGTTAATTAAACTTGACTCGGGGCCTTCAGATTAAACAGAGCAGGCCCCTGTGGGCTGTAAGTGAACGGGCACCGTCAGGTTTCAATAGCCAATCAGATCCCGAGTCTCAGACTCGTGATCTGTATCCTGTATCCTGACTTGTTCTCCCTGCATACTAGGGCTAGCGAGAAGGCCTTACGTGGAGACTGGCCGTGCGCGTTCGGTGGTTGGATTAGCGCCTTTTCTGTTTCCTGAGATTTGTATCCTGACTTGTTCAATAAAGATTTAAAAAAAAAAAAAACGATTGGATATGCACCGCCCACGAGAGCGATCAATGCATTTTAACCCAAAATGGCTGAAGGAGGAGACGTTGATCTGGTTGTGGAACTACTTTCCACACAATTTTCAAGACGGACCTTCCACCAAAAGCTGGATATTGTGCGAAGAGGTCGCCCAACTCCTGCGCTAGCTAACCTGTCCCGGCAAGGAAAAGAGTTTGTCCGTCATTTTCAGACGAGCAATTATGAACGCTACCCGTGACTCACAGCCTCTGTAAACGCTGCACATTGTACTGCTGGGAATGCCTATTGCTTGCAACTGACCGATTTGGTGTTTGGAGCCACACTGGATTGTTTTACTAAGGCAGCAAGGAAACGGCTGGGCACTTACAAGCTATGGTGCGTTTAAAAACGTTTGGGGACACTCACGTAGATCTGCACCTCAGTGAAAAGGCACTACATTGGTGAGTAAATGAATTTTATTTTACATTTCTTCTTGTCATTTTATTTCGTTAGTATTAAATTCATGGCAACGAAATAAAATGACAAAGATACAAAAATGTATCAAATAAATCTGCTCACCTGCAATTTATAATGGCGCATTGTAGTCACCTTCGTGCACGAAAGTTCGTTCAATCTCAGCTGTTCGTCAGTTATTAGTTAGTCAGTTATGTCAGTTATTTGCTGTTGTATCGCCGATTTTCAA
>NW_017805002.1:3257053-3290185 GCF_001891065.2 Hippocampus comes
GGCAGCGGATCGGATCACTTCCAGACAGTCGCGCGTTGCCGAGGCAACGTTTGACAGACAACGGGAGCGACACGGCGAGTTTTGTAAGGCCCTGCTTGCAAATCCCGGCTCTCCGTGACAGTTTTTTGCTTCGCGCAGCGACGCGGGACGAATCCGACAAGTCCGCCCTTTCGCCTGTAGATAACCAATCAACGCCTCGCTAGTTTGCCTACACGACGTCGATTGGCTGCTTTTATCCCACTGACATTGGATCACAAAGCGATCTTTTAAACTGTTCCGCCAATGGAATGAATAGCTTGACGGGGCTTGGCTCTTAAAAAAAAAAAAAAAAAAAAAGTGTTCAGTGCAAGCAAGTCATGTTCACTTTGACTTTGATAACTTTGACTGATCTGAATGTTTACAGACACAAATGTGACACTGCTGTAAATAATCAATTTCACAAAATGGTAACGATAGTGAGCCCCTGACCTTCATATCTTGCCATTCTATTCATTGTATATAGAGTATTCTGCTGCAGAAAAAGGCATACAAACACGTAGGTAGGACTTTTTGTTTTATTGCAATCTTCCAAATGTGCTTCTACATTTTCATACTGCCTTACACAAGAAACATTTTGCCAGTTATTTGCAATATGTTAGAATGTAGAAAATTATTGGGTTGAACAGTATTCCTTTCAGGTTTGGCGAGAAAGGCGCGTCAGGTTTGACTCCTGTAAAAACGCAGGTGCTTTTGTTGAAATAATTGGGTGAATGGCATAAGCAAGAAAGTGCTCGTTTTCTTTGCGTTGGAGTTGTCTTATGTGACCCCTATTAGTACAAATTAGACTTTATACTATTCAGTCATAGTAAAGTTTTGTTCAAAGTGCATATAGAATCTCAAATGATTGCCTCACTTGAGAAATAAGGTGTCTCTGGCCTACAGTAAACTCGAATTTATGCTTTCCATTGTTAGTTGAGCACAATACTGACAAAACTGCATTGTTTGTTTTTTTTTCAAATGGATGAATGTATGTGCATCACAGATCAGGCCCACATGCATCGGCGGATGGCTGCAGATTTCATAAGGAGTCCACATCATGTTGATTTACAAAACCTCATTCAAGGCCATTAGGTTAACACAGGCTTCCCAAGATACAGTGGCTCAGCTCCTGAAAATTTGTCAAAACTTTGCTCATCTTGCATAATTTGGATTTTTATAAACCGTTTTTTTTTTTTTTGCCCTTTCCCTAGGATAACTTTCCCCTCTGTGACATCAGCTTTAAACCAAGAACATGAGCCCTTGTCAGAGGTGTCCCGGGAACAGCAAGGATCACAAAGACAATGAGGTGGACATCACATGATGATGGGAGCGATGTCACTGAGTCACATGATGAAGCGCATCATGCATTCTCCCACTCTTGAGCGCCCGTGCTAATAATACACTCCAGCTGTCCTCCCGAAAGCCCCCATGAGGATGAATGCTGCTAGACACAGCACGTCAAATCAAATAACTTTTGTGGTAGCGTCTGGTTACTGACAAAGGTGTGGCAGTGAAAAGGAACACAGAAGTATTTCGTCAGCCAGATAACATAATTTCTTAAGTCATGTTTCAGTTATTTTGGAAAACAAGAAAAAACACATTTTTTTATTGATATCATCACAAAACACTTAAGTTGATGTGTGAACAAATAAGCAAAGGAAAAAGACATTTCGTTCATTGCTGAACAAATAAAAGTGACTAATGCAGAATGTGCCATGACTTAGGCATTATTTTCTCTGACATATAAATGCGAACATAACTTAAGCAAAGTTGTTTTACTCTTCTTCATGTTGAACCTTGACCAGTTTTCCTTTCCCACCTAAAAGGGACACTTGATTGGGTTGAACATTCGCACTTACATAATAGATCTCTGTAAAAAAAAAAAAAAAAAATGTCAGCACTAAAATTTAACTAAAGGTAATTGTAATCACAGTAAGCAGGAAATGACTTCAACAGCATTCTATATTCTTTGTTTCAAGTGTTTGAACAGAACCAACAACAGAGAGGGGCTAAAAAATTCACAGTAAGGAATAGATTCCTTAACACCACCTAGAGGGTTAACCAGATCAACCTCATATTTGCTCAAAATAGTGTCAAGGCCTTCATGATGTTGAAATACAAAGCTTGTGAGTTTTCATGAAGCGCCGTTACCTTGGCAACACATTGTTTGCCAAGAAAACAAGGCTAATTTTGAGGGTCTTAACATGCACAAAAACGTCAAACTTTGCACACACACCAAGCCTGAAAAAAAAAAAAATCATTATTTTCTTAGTTTATTGTGCAGTTAAAAAAGGGCTCAGACGATCTCCCTACAAATTAAAAATATGTGCAAACATGTTTGCAAATATGTTTAAACCTGTACGAACTCCAACAGAAGGTGCAAGTCACTGAAAGACTCACCTTGCCCCTACCTGCGTTCACAAACACACACTGGTTACAGCTGCAGCATGGAAACAGGAATTGTATTGGAACACAATGGCTCTTTGTGAACTTTTTAATGTTCTAAAATTTAAATAGATGGATGGGACAGTAAGAAAATAAATTGCTGAGGGAGATGAATGGGGGCTGGAGGGGACTTTATCAAAACCGCAAATGTGGCACGAGAGAATTTGTAAGTAAACTGCTCATTTCCTCAATCTCTCACAAGTGAGGAATGGAGAAGTTAATCGTGATCATTTCAGAGGTTCATTCACATCAAGTGGTCATGAAGTCGAGATGTCCACAAACATTTGGTGCAGATTGATTGCCGTTTTTGGACATAACGTACAACGATTTTGAATGGACAAATTGTGTCCGGTTCCTCTGCTAAATCCCACCAAGACGTGGGAAGAGGTAGGAGGCGTGGCTATTCAGCTGACGAGGAAGAGACGTTTGGAGAGTTTAGGTATTAACTGATTTGTCCAAAACGAATTGATAAAACTGAAAATGTAAGTCATTTTGAAATTAAAAAAAAGGGCTATCCCAGCCGGATGATCCTTTTAAGAAACATCAACAGGGTCTGCTAGTCTTTACTAGCAAACATTAGTTTAAAGTTAAAGTACATCGTTCATGTTCAGTGGCGGACCCTGAGGGCCAGCAAGGCCTTCTCTGCTGGCCTAAACATTCTCAGAAAAGCAAATTTACTTTTCTGAGAATAACAAATTTGTTGTTTTATTTTCATAAATATGTTAACAAAATTATTCTCTGTATTCTTTACGTCATATTATTTCCACTTAGTTGAGTGGCTTTCAATGTTATTTTAAATAACATTGAAAGCCACTCGAAAAATAACTTATTTATTATGGTAGAGTTTTTAACCAATCATATTTCATCTAGCTTGTGTTGCCAGGTTGATTAAACTTGCTCGGTGCCTTCAGATTAAACAGAGCAGCCCCCTGTGCGCTGTAAATGAACGGGCAGCGTCAGGTTTCAATAGCCAATCTATCTAGTCTAAGACTCGTGATCTGTATCCTGTATCCTGACTTGTTCTCGTCTGCCTACTAGGGCTAGCTAGAGGGCCTTACGTCGAGACTGGCCATGCGCATTCGGTGATTGGATTAGCGCCTTTTCTGTTTCCTGAGAATTGTATCCTGACTTGTTTATGCAAATCTTTTTTTTTTTGTTGTTGTTATTTCTGCATAGTGTATTAGCCCCTCATCATGGGCTAATAAAATAGTTTCGGATTTCGAACAAATCGCTTTTTGAACAGCCTTCTGGAACGGTTTATGGTCAAAAACCGAGGTGTGACTGTATTTGTATTTCGTATTCTTTCGTATTTGTGTTCTCTTCAGGATATATTTTGAAATGTATTTATTTGCCTTTATGTTTGTCACCTGCCGGCTATTGTATGTTCTGAGTTACTGAATTTAAAAAAATAATAATAATAATAGAAAGGGCATCACTTTCACATTGGTGAGACAGCTCCACGTTACTTCCGCTTATGCTCCGACATTTCCTGTCTGATGCCGTTACCAGATGTGATCAGGCAGCAAGGTTGTTTGTATGTAATGTACAAAGAATGTATATACAAATACATTCTTACAAATACAAATGCACAAAACATTCCCGTTGCTAAAGCATGATGTCATCGGCAAGACGCGCAGGCCATCGCAAGTCCCCGCTACAAGCTTGCTACCCGATCACTTCTGGTACCGACACCAGGGCCTTGGGGTGGCGTGGCTGCTTTAGAGTGCCTCATTGCCAGCCGTGAGTGCCTATACATCATGGAAAGAATTCTTCTTATTTTTTTTAAGTTCAAGTAAAAATCACCAGAATCTTGAAGGAGAATATATTTTGCAGCTCAAACATGTAATTTGGAGAAAGATAGGAGACAAAGTATCCATTTTTTCCAAGTCGTTGCAATGGTATTTGATTGACAGTTGGTTGGGGCGTGGTTTTTTTGTTATTGTTTGGTTGGTGTCTTATATGAAACTGCGACATTGCGCAATTTATTGGACAGACTTGTTTAAGATCACACAGCGTAATTTGGGTGGCATTTTATTTCGTATTTTTAAATCATCTTTTTATTTTTGACGATCTGTAAATGTAGTTTCCTGCTCTTAATTGTGAATGCATACTTGATCGTTTTAAATGCTCCTGAAATTAAGTGCTGCTTGACGAGCCGATACAGTATTGTGTTCATAATATGTGACGTCACTGAAGGCCTAAGTTTGAAATGCACGGCCCGCCACTGTTCATGTTACATTTAATTGAATTAAATTATGTTAGTATCTGGAAAATTTAAGGACCATGAACTCATACTAGATAGCAGTGAATCAAAGAGAAGAGGTAATGTTTCACTTGTGCATAGCCGAGCCCTCTTTCTCATGCTTTCTGCCATTTTCTTTGTAGCATCAACACTGCTGACCTCAGATGACTTCGGCAGGTTGTGTTTTTGGATTCTAGGAAGTGTTGTGATTGGCAAAGGACATGGGAAGAAAGGTAAACTGATGCAGCATTGGAAGGAGTGCAAAGTTATGCTGTTCCAAAAATGATTTTGGCAATTATGTTATGTAACCTTCAATCTGCACAGACTTGTGTGTCACCACAGTGGAATTAAAAATCATTTGTGGTTGAATGCAGACTTGCAGGGCAAATTAAGAACATACAGTCATTTTGAAGATTATGAAGGTAAAAAATGCTTACACGTATATAAGATTCCTGACAAACTTAAACATGTTTGTGTAGTGCTGTAAGAATAGTTACTGCTGAACTTTCTGTCTTTCTTTTTTTTCCCTGTAGCATAGAAGTGTCTTTTAAATAGTTTTTGTCATTATGATTTTATTTATTCTGCCAATATAGAGACTGACATTACGTAGCTGCCATACGAACGGAAACTGAGGGCACTCTTGGTTCTTCATTAGCCAAATCAGTGACCTGCCTTATAAAGCATAGGTGTCAAAGTCAAAGCTTGGGGTTCAATTCCAACCTGCTACAGGATTTTATGTGGCCCACGAAATAATGTAAATCATGCATGTATACTTAATTGCTCACTAACATCTGTACTAAAGTGAGAAATTGTTTTCAATTTTAATCAAGGTGGGATATTGCAACCATTTTTTAAATTTTTAAATGAAGTTGAAAGAACTTAAACTGTGTGGTTAGCACATCCACCACACAGTTCTCAGGTTGGGGTTTGGAATTCGGGCTCTGGACTTCCTATGTGGGATTTACATGGTTATACTTCGGCTTCCTCCCAGTTTTCCCCAAAATACTTCACAGATAATTGAAGACTCAATTTTCCTTCATTGTGAATGTGAGTGTGAATGGTTGTGTCCTGTACGTGACCCACATTGGGCTGGCAACCAGTCTAGGGTGTACCGTGCCTATTGCGCAGTCATCTTGGATAGTCTCCAGCTCACCCTTGACCCAAGTGACGATGAGCAGTATAGAAAAGGGATGGTTTCACGGTGTTAACGACCTTCTGAGAAAAACGATAACTACTATATGGTCCGAGACAAAGATGAATGTGACACCACTGCTACAGAGCATTCTTTTCACTCATTGAAGACAAAAGTGAAGTCTGCCAGAGCCTCAAACAAGCAGAAAATGTTTCTGACATGTCAATTGTCCGAATAAAAAGTACTACTGAGACCCTGAAAGTGGGAATATTTTGGTGAAACTATTTAAAGACCCTTTAAAGTGAATTCAGAGATTATTTTTTGTTCTGAATACATTACACATCTTTGAAAATAATGCTGGAAATTTAAGACTGAGAATTATCTGTAGCACTCAACTGGGGAGATGTAGCAAACTGGTTTCACTGTTTCAGGTTTCATGATTGTATCCCGACTCGAAAAGAACGGGAGTGCCTTCATTCAGATCAGCAGTTAAGTAAGTGCATGTCGCAACTGTACTTGCGACATACTCAGCTGGCTAGCTATGCCTGCATTCCGACAATGTATCTTCCCTTCAAATAATCTGCTGCCCTGGTTTTAGAGCACTTTGTCGTCAGCTATGAGTGTGCGCATCTCACGAGGGGAAAAGCGAAAGCACGCAAAATGTGGTTTTCGTTATATTTGTATTCTAATTTTATATTAAAATACAAGCTTGCTACTCGATAAACCTCGGTTTTCGAATGTCTCTGTTATCGACCAAATTGGATTTGGACCAGAAAATTCGAGATTTTTACACCTCGGATTACGACTGAAAACCGTTTTTCGACCAAACTGAGCAAACCCGTACACAAGGAAGTGTAACGTTCATAGTGAGCAGACGTGTTTGTTGTGATTTATGCAAATCTGTTTTTTTTTGTTGTTGTTATTTCTGCATAGTGTATTAGCCCCTCATCATGGGCTAATAAAATAGTTTCGGATTTCGAACAAATCGCTTTTTGAACAGCCTTCTGGAACGGTTTATGGTCAAAAACCGAGGTGTGACTGTATTTGTATTTCGTATTCTTTCGTATTTGTGTTCTCTTCAGGATATATTTTGAAATGTATTTATTTGCCTTTATGTTTGTCACCTGCCGGCTATTGTATGTTCTGAGTTACTGAATTTAAAAAAATAATAATAATAATAGAAAGGGCATCACTTTCACATTGGTGAGACAGCTCCACGTTACTTCCGCTTATGCTCCGACATTTCCTGTCTGATGCCGTTACCAGATGTGATCAGGCAGCAAGGTTGTTTGTATGTAATGTACAAAGAATGTATATACAAATACATTCTTACAAATACAAATGCACAAAACATTCCCGTTGCTAAAGCATGATGTCATCGGCAAGACGCGCAGGCCATCGCAAGTCCCCGCTACAAGCTTGCTACCCGATCACTTCTGGTACCGACACCAGGGCCTTGGGGTGGCGTGGCTGCTTTAGAGTGCCTCATTGCCAGCCGTGAGTGCCTATACATCATGGAAAGAATTCTTCTTATTTTTTTTAAGTTCAAGTAAAAATCACCAGAATCTTGAAGGAGAATATATTTTGCAGCTCAAACATGTAATTTGGAGAAAGATAGGAGACAAAGTATCCATTTTTTCCAAGTCGTTGCAATGGTATTTGATTGACAGTTGGTTGGGGCGTGGTTTCACCGCAGCATTTGAGTGATTTTTCATGATTTTGAAACCTCATTTTATTTTAATCATTCATTTTATTTTATTTTAATCGATCATTTTAATCATTCATATTGGCAAGTTTCCTAACACTCTTCTTTTATGGTGTGTCAAATTTAGAACATAATCACATTATAGAGACTTTAAAGCTTAACGGGCAAGTCGTCTCAAACATTTTCTTTCCAATGTTATGTTCTGTGCGCCTTCACTAGTCTAAACACGGCATTCTGATTAATCTTGCATTTGTGGAATATGAATTCAGCAGCAGCAAAGTCCACTCATTTTTAGCCATCTCAAGGGGCAGCCATTTTGCCACTTGGCATTGACTGAAAATGCTATCCCAGTTGCTTGGAGCCCAGGTAACAACTGATCACAGCATTTTGACAGGTGCCTTCAACCCTCAACCCATAATAGCTTCTTGTGCACAGGTCTCGCAGTCAAGGCAAATATAGTCTCTGAGGTGACATTGTGGAAAGTTCAGGAGACCGGATGTGTAAGTAGTAAACAGAAAGCAAACCAAATGTGATTAAGTCAAGCGCGGCTTAGTTAGGAGGCTATTTAGAGGCTTTAATCAAGAGGACATAATCAGCCTGGGAGTCAAACAAACACATTTGTATACATAGGGGATGAACGAGGTCAGTGACTCAGACAAACATGAGGCTCACATGCCTTCGCTGAGACAGTCATAGCATAGCAGGAAGGATGCAATGGCAAAAAAGACAGTGGAAAAACATAAAGTAGCTTCAAAATGAGAGCATGTAGTCACCAGGGTATGGATACAGGCGTCGGACCGGTTTGGTGCACGCAGGGCCACCTGCGTCCGCCCTGTGGGCACAATCGTTGGTGTCAGTCCGGCAGGCTCCGCAGTGGCAGCTGAGGGCTACCGGGTAGGTGAAGGCGGCGCTGGCTGCTCCGGGGCATCCGGGCAACTGGGCCGTACGGTACTCCACCCTGTCGTAGGTGCAGCCTGTCTGGATCAGGAAGCGTGAGCCAAATGTGTCCCTGATGTTGCTGTCCTGCTCACCGTACACAAGCAGCACAGTGTAAGTACACAAAACAAAGCCACAGCACAAGTTTAAAATGGAAACATTTCTAAACTAAAATGACGCACGGTGTAGGTAAGATTTGGGATATCTAGTATTGAGTGTATCATACAACTGCATTCCATTTTACTCAAAGAGCAGAATACCATGCAAAACTGAAAGTTTTTTAAGACAAACGCAACAGTCCAGTTGCAATGGATTCAACGCCCCGAGAATTAACATGACCTGGATGAATCAGAACATTCACAAGCATGTTCATAAAATGCGTTTCAGAAGTCATCAAACACAGTCATTGCACAACCTAGATCTTTCTTTATGACTATCGGTGTTTTGTGACAGCTTAGATACCCTGTGGCAACATGCGGCCACTCACCGGTCAGTTTTGGTACTATGACAGACATCGCTTTGTGTATGGTGTGCCGCGTTGGTCATCTTGAGTCCACCACACATTATGCGCCATATACTCTCATTTTCGTGTGTGACTTGCACATTGCATTTGAGTGCAGATCTGGATTAAAGTGCAATCTCTATGTTCACGTTGTGAGATTTTGCATTGTTGGAAGTCTTTGCATTCTTATCCAATAAAGCATGACTCTTAGAAAATATTTGATGGTGTGCTTGTCAAGGATGTACAGTACGCACCCTGGAGTAGCAAAATCCCATGCAGACGGTGGTGTTGATGGCCACGCAGAAGTCACACTCGGGCTTCTCCACGTACAAAGTGTAATCGGTGGCTATGCAAGTCGGTGCTGCCGAGCCGCAGAGCAGCAAGAGGAGGAAGCAGGCGAACACAGCAGCATTCATCTTCAGCTGGAGTCCGAGTCACGGGGTCACCTAGCAAAGGATGAGAATATTAAAGGATGTCATTTTAGTGTGTGCATTTGTTCTCTCTCTTCTGCATCACCTGCTTGAGAGAAGCCTGGCAATACGGTTACTAAGAAACCTTTGGGCGCTTATATACTCAGTGCACTATACACATAATGTATCGTCTGTTGCCTTGCCGACACTTTATCTCCAGTCTGTGATCAAATGGAACCACTGTGAAATCAGGCCATTACGCTGATGACATGAATTGATTATTTTCTGCCAGTGTCCAATCAAAATAATCACCACCAGTTTCTATGTTCTATGACCAGAGATGTTCCATGAGAGAGGATCCGGAAATGAGCCGTTTCTACTTAATTTTTCAGAAAATGCTAAGTTATTGATGACAAATAATGTAACCTTTGTTCAGCTATTGAAGCCAGTGACGTGCAGAACAATTATCTGCTTTTCCACTAAAGGACAGAAGGCCTGATTACCCTGTGTGTGTTCTCCTTTTGCAATTCATCCAAGAGCATTTTATCTTTGTGTTCCACTAAAGATTCCACACTTAGTAAGTGTATATGTGAGTAAATTGACACAAAATCATTATTTCGGTGAGCAATACATACTTTTGGTGACATTTTTGTTTGGTGGAAATATTCGTGAGATTTTTCCAGTATCATACATACACGTGACTCAGTCAAAGGTGGGAAATACTGCACTAGAGGCCTTGTACTCCTTGTTTTTACTGGAAGGATTGGATATTTCTCATGAGCCTCTCAAATATTAAACCAAGTTTTTCTACGTTTGCCAAAGATGCTCTAATCTGTCTCTCATTTGTGTAAACATTAAACCGGGAAAATGTGTCTTCACACTAAGTTGCCATACTCTTAAATGTGTTATCTACTCTCAGGAGCATAAAAGAAAAAGCATTTCAAACTTGAAACACATCCGGTAGTCTATAAAGTGAAACGTACAGTGATGACCTTATCGAGAATTTTGTTGAATCATTGTCGAGGACATTTAAAGCACGTGGATTTTGTTACCTGATTGTCATTCAGGTGCGGTTCATTGGAAACGCACATTAGTCATTATGATTAGTCACCCTCACAAATTCAGAAATTTTTCATTGAACTTCATATTCTTTCGACCGTACTGTATTAAGTAGATGTTATGTTCTCTTCTCTTTTTTTAATTTATTTATTTTTTTAATAAAGACAATATACAGGTAGACGCAAACAGAAAAATATGTGAGCTAGCTTACAGGGTGGACAGTTTGGGCTAATGGTGTAATGAGCACAGTGAACCTTCACTTAGAAACATCATTCAGTTAGCAAGGTGACCGTGTACTGTTTCACAAACGTTCTGAATTTCTGAAAAGTTTGAAGACTGTATCATTTCATATTTCATTGTGACAGAATGGATATTTTAAGATGGACAACATCCAACTCTGGACATATGAGATGACGAAAACGATCTGCAATTACTTACGCAAATGTGCAACCACCCACTGTTTCAGCTTCCACTGAAGAATGACTAAATAAAAAATTGGCCGTTATGTCACTGTAAACATCACTTCTTTTTTAAAGGAGCAGTGATTGCACCAAGCATTTCCAATATGAAGATGAAAATAGACTATACGTGATTGAAATAGTATATAATGAGCAAACACATTTTAAGAGACCTGTCACTGTATATATTATATATTCGCAAATGTTTGGCCACTTATGACAAGGCCGCAAAATGTCATGATTCTCCTCCATGTTCATGACTGTCTGAGAGATTCACACCAAAAGCACACTGCAGTGATATTATTAACACATGAAGACAAATGTGTTTGTCAAATGATGTTAATTGATCTTCCATTGGATTTCACACCGCACATGGAAACCGAGTGAATGACAACCTCCTTCACATGGTCAGTCAACAAATATTAGCATGTGCTAACGCTAAGCATTTATGGAACCAGACAAACTCACAGGGTTACCGTACTTCATTAGTTCAAGTTAAATGAAATCACCCCAAAAAATGCCGGTTACTGTATCATCATTTTGCACATAGTACACATAATTTGTTATAAGTACACAAAGGTACCTTGACCATGACCACATTCTACCGGCCACGTTTTAAAAAAAATGCTTCACTATATGCATGATTTGAGTATTAAAAATGATCTGTGGAGTGATATTAAATAATATATGACTGTCTGCGGAGATCATTTTGGTGAACCAGCTGCTTTCCGAGATAAGCAGTAGGTAGGAAACAACCTGGAGCTGCTCATTTTTGGGAAATGTTTCACTGAGGGTGTGTCTTTTGTTTTGACAGAACAACAACAAATACACCACGAGGTCAATGCTTTTTTTAATTTTTTTTTTATTTTTTATAAGCACATGAGATGACGGCGGACCAATGCCCCAGGCTGTCTTTGATAGATTATTAACAAAGGGAAATAATCTTTATGGTCTTCAGGTAGCCTCTTACATATCGCGAGGGAGAGGAGTGTCCGTGTGAATCAGTTCTGGTGACTCCACGGTATGTGTATCTATTAGTTGTTTTCGATGAGCTCGGAAAGGACTTTTTCTCTCCCTCACTGCTGCTTTTTGTAATCTTGTTTTTTTTTTTTTGGTCCCCCCCACAAGATTTTTACTTTGAGATATTCTTTCTTCAAGAATCAAGCACAAGGCATCTTCCACACCGGAAGTCAACATGGTTGGCATGGGTGGCCCAGTGGCCACCTTCTCCGTATGGGATTATGTGGTGTTCGCGGGTACGATTGTGGGCGCCGCCGGCGTTGGGCTCTTCCAGGCCTTTCGAGGACGCAAGGAGAACAGCAGCGCCGAGTTCTTTCTGGGCGGGAGGCAAATGTCGGCGGTACCTGTGGCCATGTCGCTCACGGCCAGCTTCATGTCCGGCGTCACCGTCATCGGCACCCCGGCCGAGGCGTACCTCTACGGAACATCCTTCTGGCTCTTCGGCATCGGCTACGTCATCATGTCGCTCGTCACTGCTGAGATTTTTGTGCCTCTATTCTACCGGCTGGGGATCACAAGTGCCTATGAAGTAAGAGGGAGACAAACAAGTCTAATATGAGCGTAATGACTGTAATATAAACTTAGCAATGGAAAAACACAGATTCCAAAAAAGACAACAAAGTCGTTGCCAATCATTTGATCGTCATATTTAATACACAGGCCTTGTTTGAATTTACTACCTTTGAGCCTGTTTGTTTGTAATTTTAAAGATTTTTAATAGCAGTTTTGCTTTGACTGCATTAAGTTTCTCACTTCCATTTTAGTCATGAGTAAATCCATTAATTTTAATTTTCTAGTATTTCAAATTCCAGTTTGTTTGCACAATGTGCAGTTTGTGAAATAACCTCGAAAATGAAAGTTTTATATATTCTCAGTACAACCTTATGTAGTGGTGCTTGGTTTAGTTTAATTCATTCCATGCACAGACGCAGCAGTAATTGAAAATTAACATAACGTTGTCATCTATTGAGTAAAATGGATCTTTAATTGACTTCATATGCAGGATGGCTCGTTTTTAAAATCACGGTGACGGACCACACACACACTTAAATGAGTAAATCGAAGAGAAAGTGGAGCCTGTAGCTCCTCCCCGCTATTTTACTACCACGGAGAGAATACCTGGAGAAAAGCCACGCAGGCATGGGGAGTGTTGATTCTAGAATGAATGACACCTACTTTACCTAAATATTAAGATTCAATCCAGAAAACAACAGCAACATAAATAAGGTTTTCATGAGCTTCATCTCGCCAAAAATGGCAGTAGACTACAGAGCCAAAAAGTAGAATCGGATGTAAATAGTATATTATTGATGTAGTTAATGAGTTGAACTTGGAACTAACAAAATCAGACATAAATCCCCACCCCTGGCCAGCTCCATTACATTTTTATTGACAACAAGGCTAAAATGGTTCAAAAAGGTAGCCAGGTGGACACAAATAGCCAGCATCGAGTGCAGAAGTATAAAATAAAGAGGTACAAGTAAACATGTAACGGGAAGTTTTAAAAAAAGGACTTCCATCTGGTATTTTAACTTGTATGATTACTTTTCATTTGTAGTACCTGGAGATGCGCTTCAGCCGCCTCATTCGTATACTTGGGACCTTCATGTACACCACGCAGACGGTTGGTAACGCAACACAATTTAGCCAGCATGCACCTTTGCAGTCTTCATCCTGACAAACAACACGTGGCTTTGCTTTCCCTGTTGGTCTGATGGAAAATGAAGCATCTTTCCATCTTCTATGACTATGAATGGCAAGCTTGCGTTGTTTCCAATCCAATCAAGTAATGGCGGCCTCTCCTAACAGATCCTGTACACCGGGTTGGTCATCTACGCTCCGGCTCTTGCTCTGAATCAAAGTAAGTCACCAAATAATACATTTTAAAGCTTTAAAACGTCAATCTCTGATGAGTCACATTTAATCTGAGCTGTTTTTTGTTTTTTGGGGGGAAATTCATACTTAGTTGTTAATTGGACTGTTTTTCCTTTTGTCAACACAGCAAAACTAGAAATCACACTATAAGTTCTTGACAAAAGAAAATCAGGGATTTAGTGTAGAAAGATCTGGAGTGTTGACGGCAGTGAATTTTCATCGTCAAAAAAGCACTGCTATACTGGATGTGTGGGAGGTGCCTCAAGAACTTAATGCAGGGAGGTTTGCAAGAAGGTATGTGACTTGTGTCCCGACAAGCAGATGGAGGAAATAAATACAGTACAATGCTCCTGTTAGCCTGACTGAGAGCCGATACTGTGGAGAAAAATATTTCACAAAAAAAGACAGGAGACACTGACTACACATCATAACGACACGCCGGAGTAATTGGAATCATGACCGTTTGAGACTATGACAAAACAAACAAACGTGATCAGTAACTATTGTCTTAGTGACTCAATGACGTGCGCCCAACTTCTCATGCTGTATTTCAGCAAATCATGGCCAGGGACATTTATTTACTCAACTCAACTGCAGATGACAGGGAGGAATTTGCATTGTCAAGCCTTTATTTGTACAATACCTCCAAATCAGCATGGGTGTGCTAACTGCTCTTACGGTTTGTCGTGTAATCCAGTAACTCAACACAGCACATGACAGACATCACGATAGCTACACTAACAATGCTGAGTCTCTTCTCCCATGTCAGATGTCTGTCATAGTTCCAAACCTGACCTGTGGTGCCAGAAGTTAGAAGGAAGACTACAAACTAAGTTTTAGTACTGCACAAGTAGAAATAGAAGAACCAAGGCTAACTATTCGCTTATTTAGTAACTATATTACACATTGCAGTCGCAAACGCTTCTCCTTGTCTTTTCTATTGTGTGGAATGACTTGGGAGACATGTTATACAAACACTTAGCGCACCCAGTTGCTGCTGTGAAATCACTCTTTACTAGAGGTGTCAAAATTAATCGATTATTTAGCAACTAATCAATTATAAAATTAATCAACAACTTTTTTGAATTATCAAGTACCAGTAATCTTTTAGAGCCATTGTTTAACTGAAATGTGTCCAAATCCTTTGATTTAAACATCTCAACAGTCATTATTCTGTGATTTCTATCATCCTTCATGAAAGCAGACTGAATATCTTTTGTGGTTCATTAAAATAAGCCATTTCAAAACATCTGCTTTTACTTTGGAAAACAATGACCAAACCAGTCACTGAATCAGTTTAAAAATGGTTGACGAGTACCTCAGCAATCACACTTGTGTGGTCGTGCTAAATAGTTGTTAAATTGATTTTAATCCTGAAACGATACTAAATCAACCACAGTGATTGGTTGATGAACAGTAATTGGGGAAAAAACATTTTTGGAATACACTTCATTGCAAATTACATTTTTATCCGTTTATTTGGTTAATCAATGGAATAATTGATTCTAAATATATATTAATTTGTGACGGCGCTTCTCTTTACACACCACAGGATAATCAGTCAAGATGATCAAGAATCTTTTAGATTCACCCCGATAATCGGGAATCTGCTGGCTTTGATCAGAAGCGGGGAAAATTTTCAAATGTGGCTCGGTTTTCGATATGCATGCGCACCCGCTGAACAAACCAACGTGAAAGTCTCTGTAAAAAGAACGTAAATATTTCTTCTAAATTTACGCAGCACAGAGAATACTGTTATGAGCAACCGTGCCAAATTTGTATGAATTAAAAAAAATATATATAAAGCATATAAAATGAGGCTTCAACATCGTAACATCAAGCTATTGTCTTCACCATTGATGCTGTAGGTGGTTCCAATGAATGCAGGAAACCACACCCTATTGAAAAACAGATGCTACTTTATGTTGCGTCTTTTCTTATGCCTACACATCCCCACATGAGCTGCGAAAATATATATGCTTTCCACGTCACGACAAGATCTAGCGACGTTGTGAGCTCACGGCCTTCTGGGACTCCTCATGGGCGGTGGGGTCTCCCGCAACGTTACCTGCTCACTTGAGAATTTGAATGACGACACCAAACTGTTCTGTAAAATGTAGCATCCAAGGAAGATGCATTTTGAGGGTGTAGGTGCAGCTAGCTAGCTAACCGCACTCTGGAGTGATAGAAATGGGCCAAGTAATAACAGGTAAGTAACTACCCATTGCGCCGGCTAACCACTGATGCGAACGAAGAGTGGACATGCGGACTCATGCTGAATGCCCAAGTGTTTGCACAGATTTTCGCCACAGCCCCAAAAAACTGGAAAACTTAAATGGTTAAACAAACTTTTTAACGGTAAATCTGTATTATTCCATCCTACATAGTTCTCACTCTTTGGCAATGTTTTCAACACTTAGCTTCAAACAAGTACAAGGTATTTAAAAACTAATCTCTGATTTGTCATTACAGGGGCTTTGACAACTCAACTGAAATGCACTCAGCAGTTAACTCACAAACTTAACTGACATAATTACACTTACTTGATCATGGTAAAACGTTGACACCCAATTACCAGTCATGTGCATTTCTGATTATTTAGTCACTGGGATGGATCTGTGGGGAGTGCTGGTGGCTACGGGGGCAGTGTGCATCGTCTACTGCACTTTGGTTGGTAAAACGCCCTCACGTGTTTCAATGTTTCTACTGCCACTCTGAATATCCCCGAGCCTCATTTTGCTTGTCTGCTCAAAATGGTTGAACTCTAAATGATCAGTGTTGGTGTCATCTACAGGGTGGCCTGAAAGCTGTCATTTGGACCGACGTGCTACAGATGGTGATAATGTTGGCCGGTTTTGTGGCCGTAATAGCAAGAGGGGCCGTGCTTCAGGGCGGCCTGGACAAAATTTGGGAAGACGCTGGCCAAGGGGGTAGACTTGAGACATTTAAGTAAGGACGGGCATATTAAGTATCGTTGTTGGAAAGAAGTGTTATCTATTTAAGAATCCAAAAAATACAGGTGGTGCTTCGTTTACTCAATCACATCATATAACTTTGTGATGCTTACAAATATATTGTCACAAGGCCCAAGACAAAGAGAAACAATTTCAAAACCAATAATTTGGTCTTTAACCTGTACAAAACAATTCCAACACACACACACGCGCACACACGCTTCTTATCGAGAGGGCTAGCAAAGATAAATAACCGAAATAATGTGGTTGCACTCTCTTATAACAGGGGTGTGGCAGTGTTCACATTCAAACTCATGTTAAAAAGTGGGAGACAGCACATACTTTACCTGCCACCATTTAATGTGCCTCGGATCGCACCCCCCCCACCTCCCACCCCAAAGGCACAAGTCAAGAAGGCACTGTCGGTTCCCGCCATAATTATTATTTGTCAGTTTTTCGACTGCTTGTTTTGTTATTTATGGCCTAGGAGTGTCCTGCAATGGAGCTTGTAAAACCAAGACAAATATTTTCCACATATAAGCTGTCTTTCATTTTGGACCTGACTCAGCTTTGACCCTGATCCCCTGAAGCGGCATACATTCTGGAGCATGACTATAGGTGGTAGCGTGACATGGATGTCAGTCTACGCTATAAACCAATCCCAGGTGCAACGCTACATCTCTTGCAAAACACTGCGCCATGCCAAGATGTGAGCATTCCTGCAGCCTACATTATTTATCGATGATTATCAGTTAGAAGCCTTCATGCCCTTACATCACCTCTCACTCTATGTCCAGGGCTTTGTATGTGAACATGGTGGGCTTGTGTGTGACTCTTAGTCTGGCAATGCTGTCTGGCCTCGCTATGTTCTCCATTTACAAGAACTGCGACCCGTTCACCAATGGCGATGTCGGTTCCACAGACCAGGTACTTCTCAACCCGGCCATCACACAGGCGCTTGCCTATGCGTTGAATAACAATGTCTTTGCAAAAAAAAAACAAAAAAAAAAACAGTTGCTTCCCTACCTGGTCATGGACATCTTGGCTGTCTACCCTGGAATCCCTGGTTTGTTTGTGGCTGCTGCATACAGTGGCACCCTGAGGTGAGGCTAAGGAGAGAGAAATGCATTGATTTAGTGTGAGAGGTGTCCAAACGTTTTCTTCCAAGGGCCACATCCCCCAAAATTTGAAGAACGCATAGGCCACTTGAAGATTCTTCACCTCTAATTTATTCAAATCAATCCATCAGTCCAGATAAACATGCTCAGCAATTATATGTTGTTTTTATATGATGCTGTAAACTTTACAGCAACTGTATTGAGGCTTTACAGTGTAAAGCCTCAATACAGTTGTTGTTTAATTAAAACTAGAATGTAACGAAGGAGAGCGCAGACCTCCACCGAGGACGAAGTATTCATAAATAAATAAACAATTCATAGAGCTTTGCATTTCGATTTATTTGTCTGTTTGTTAGATAGCAGGCAACTTCCGGGTTAGTGAAGGATGGGGAAGAGATGGGAGGTGCCAATATGATTCTATGGGTTGGACAGTGGGATCATTTTGACTTGCAATTTGAGACAGGACCAACCTTTTTTTGCTGCTCTCACTGAATAATCTGGTGTTATTTATACAAATGTTCTTATTATCTTATTTGTACAGTTTGTGTGGGCCAAAGTCTGGATATCATTGCTTTAGATCGTTGGTGGGAAACACGCAGCTCAGACGGAGCATTTGATACAATCTCACAGGGCACAACAATTCTGTCTTGGCAAAAGAAATGAATGCTCCCCTTTGAATGCCGCTGTTAAAGTTTTCTTGTGAAGCAATACTCAGTCATAGTTATAATTATACCCTGTCAACTGAATAGTGCTATCTGAAACAAACACATTTTGTTTGCAGGTGTGCCTATTGTTAGGTTGGGGGAGCAAATTAGTTTTGATTCATTAGGGAGTGCTCTTCCAGATAAGGAACGGCAAAACATGAATTGGCCCAGTGCTGAGAAAATATATAGTATAAAACAAATAAAACAATCACATAGATGCTACATGATGAGTTTATGTTTTTCAGCACAGTGTCCTCCAGCATCAATGCCCTTGTTGCAGTCACCGTTGAAGACTTTATTCGTCCCGTGTGGAAAAACCTCTCAGTGAAGCAGACAACCTGGCTGAGCATGGGCCTGAGTAAGTGTTGATAAAAGGTTACCGTAATTGTATGATAATGAGTACACTTGTTCTGAGGGAACCCAAAAAAACGGTTTCTTTTTATTTCTGTGTGAATACGTCCAAATTGTAATGAGAATACCTTGACAGATTGATAACAAAAAAATTATTGATTTGCATAGGGTGTTTCATAGATCTAGGTTGCTTTACAAGCACTCATATCTGAGCAACTTGGAATGGTAACAAGATAAAACCGGTTTCGCTTGAAAGGCGGTATCTTCAAATTTTCTGCTGCGGTGGTCTTGTCAGGCCGCTGTTATATCACAAGCAATGTTGTCTTTTTGCCTAAAATTTGGCTTGCCCTGACTTCAAATTGATCATGCCGTTCATTGGAAAGGTGTTTTGTGTCTTAAAATGATAAGAAAGGACGACCTGACGACTCGAATAACCGAGGCCTTGACAACCATTCATCCCGATTTGCTTGTTCACGTTCGACAAGGAATCGAATACCGTTTCAATGTATGCTGTGTAATCAAGGACTTGTCTCTGGAACATTTGCGATCGTTTTAATAAGACATTGATTTCTTACATTTTTATGTTAAAATTTTGGCTGCAAAAATTTAAGATCAATAGCTTTCAGTATATATAAATTGGGTTTACATATCTTCAACAGTCATTGAAAAAGATGATGTAAAGTGACACAGACTATATGAAAGACCCAGGAGCCTATAGTATTGTGAAAGATGTAACAATACAAGTTCATGAACTCCACATTATCCATAAACCCATTATTCAAACTGCTTATCCTCTCAAGGGTTTACTGCAGGCATGCTGGAATGGTTATGTAATAGAACCTATATAAAATGTTTCTTCAGACTTGCCCATTTCAGAAGATGAACAATTGATTGATGTCCTTAACCTGAGCAAACAGCTTGTTTTAACCACATACTGTATTTTTTCCCCAGTGCAAATGGCTCTTTCCTAAAAATTACCATTGAAGAACAGCACAAAACTGCTGAGAAAGAAAATACATCTTTCTGAAATGCTAATACTTTGAGGAACTATATTTGTCCTGCATATTATTCCTAAATTTGTCAAAATTAGGCCGACACATTTTGTAGGACAGGGCAGGATACAGTAAGACCTGGCGTTAGCAAAACAAAAACATGTCTGAACTCTAGTGGTCACTGGTGACATTAAAACTTAAAACTACAGTCGATTGATATTCAGAGTTCAGCACTTAAAATTTTGCATATTTGCTGTTTATATATATATATATATATATATATATACACACACACACACACACACACACACGCACACGCACACGCACACGCACACGCACACACACACACACACACATGCTTGATTTTCTTTATTCTGAAAAAAAAGTGCATATTTTATCTCCTTCACCTGAAATCTATTGTTTTCTCATGAGGTGTGTTCTTTGGTGCTCTGTGCATTGGGATGGCTGGAGTCGCTTCACAAATGGGAAGCGTTCTGCAGGTAAACCTGACAGCCAATCACACACTGACAGTTTTATCTCTACAGCACGGTGTCCTGATTGTGTTGTGTCCACAGGCAGCTCTCTCAATATTTGGGATGCTGAGCGGGCCACTTCTGGGGCTGTACCTATTAGGCATGCTTTTCCGCACAGCCAACTCAATTGTGAGTTGCACACAAAAAAAAAAAAAAAAAAAACACTGACACACACCTGCTGCCCTTCAGCACTCGCTTGTTGACTTTGCAGGGAGGCCTCACAGGAATGTTCCTCAGCCTGGTGTTGACACTGTGGGTAGGGATCGGAGGTCAGCTCTACCCGCCGACGGCAGACAAGACAAACCCTCTGCCACTCAGCACTACGGGTTGCAACAACACTCTCCAGTCCAACATGACCACAGAAGCGCCACGGACCACTTCAGTCACCCATCCTTGGCAACCTGAGTGAGACATAAGAGATCACTCCCGAGTATTCCTGTCATTCAAGTACAAATAGAAGTATGACATTGCGGTGTAACTATAACGGTGATATTGCCAGGATATCGTCGTCGTCATGTTTCGATATTAAGAGCAGAACGTCTCCGTCCAAAAACGTTACCGGTACTTTTCGCCCGCTTCAGCCAAACAGAGCATTGTGAACTACATAGACTATGGTACTTTGTGCTGCTGAGCCAGGAGGAAAAGATGACAATAAAATGACGGGCCACACCTATTTCTTTGTAACGATGATTATGATGTACAAACCACAATATTGTGCTTTTTCTTATCAATATCATGAGCTGGGCCACACCTATTTCTTTGTAACAACGATTATGATGTACAAAAACACAATATTGTGCTTTTTCTTATCAATATCATGAGCTGTTTTTTTTAACAGTACCGTGAGGTTTTTTTTGTTGTGTTTTTTTAATATCGCCACACTCCCATCAATATCGTGATAATTACCGTATTGTGAGGTTCATATTGCGGTATCGAATCATGACCTTTGGGTAGCGTTACATCCCTAGTATGACAATCAGTAAATATAGTACAGATTTACTGTAGTCAACAGGTAGGAACCTAATAAAAATTCCCCCAGTCCCCATTCTAAGTTGAAGGCTGTTCAGGGGTGGCATGGCTTGGTGATAGTGGTGAGAGTGGCATTTCCCACCATTGCAACCATAGTGAAGGGTCCTTGAGCAAGATACTGAACCCCTAGTTGCTCCTGGTGCTGCGTCACCAGTTGGTGAATGAGGTAACATTGTGAAGTGCTTTGAGTAGGTCGAAAAGCACTGTTGAAGTGGCAGCCCATTTACCATTTGCTTTATAACTATACAATACTGAATGATAATCTGATTTCCTGTGTGTATGTGTCAGTGTTAGGCCCCCTTTGGCAGACTTCTACTCTCTGTCCTACCTGTACATCTCCTTCCTTGGGGCATTGACAACCATCGTGATAGGACTATTGGTGAGCATGATCACAGGTGAGGACCACTTGCCGACTTGCACCGTGGCAAATGCATGAAACCTCCTAACACAAGAAGACAAAGCAGTAAGTTCCCCTTTGTTGTGGATAGGTGGCTGCAAGCAAGGCAAGCTGAACTCCCAATTATTTGTGAGGAAAAGCGACTTGGTGTGTTTCAGCTGCAGCCGTAAATCACAGGTAGAATTTTGTTCTTTGAACCAAATTATTGAAAAGAAAATCTCAGGTTATCTTACCTCTGTATTACATTTTCATGACAGGCTTCAGGGAAAACAGAGAAGGGTGCGTCAGAATTCGACATAGGAGCAGACAAGTCAGGATTTGTACACTGTGACCCGACAAGCCACGATTTTGTTGAAGCGACCAAACTATAATATTCCATTCAGCTATTGTATCTCTAACATGTATTTAACATAAATACTGGATCTTAGTCTGGCACACGATGATGTATTTCACATCATATAATTCAATGGCTATTTTTTACAATTTAAGGCATGTTAATGGAAAGGAATGGTACTACCCAATATTGTCTATGTTTGAAAAGTACAGGTGATGCCTGCTATTCACGGGGGACAGGGACCAGGCTGGCCTCCGAAAAACAGATTCACATATAATTGACCCCATTGAAATGCATAGAGGGAACAACATTTGTAAAAAAAAACGATGAAACCATAAAATTCTTCAAAAAGGTACTGATAAATAATCAAAATGTTTGTCCCCCCCCTCAATAGTTTTTAAAAAATCTGTAAATATGTGAATCCCAGGTGCTGAACCGTGAGTGTGCAGGAGTCAACTGTACAATACACCTGCTTTCCAGAAAGTTCAGTGGTACAAAACACTGTACATGTGAAGTACTTGCAATATACTAATTCGCTGCTTGATATTAATAAAATATGGGCGGCACGGTGATCGACTCATTAGCATGTCTGCCACACAGTGCAGAGGTGCAGGGTTCGATACCGGCTGCAGCCTTACTGTGTGGAGTTTGCATGTTCTCCACGTGCCTGCATGGGTTTTCTCCGGGTCTTCGATTTCCTCCCACATGCCAAAAAAATGCGTGCGTAGGCTAATTGAACAGTCTAAATTGTCCCTAGGTATGAGTGTGAGCGCGGATGGTTGTTGGTCTCTGTGTGCCCTGCGATTGGCTAGCAACCAGTTCAGGGTGTCCCCCGCCTACTGCCCGAAGTCAGTTGGGTTAGGCTCTAGCTACCCTTGTGATGACAAAACAACATGTCATTTCATGAACTGCTGGTGATGCTCATCTACAAATTTTACATTCACTTTTATTACGCTAAGTACAGTTTTGGTCAGTAATACATGCCTTTTTTTTTAAATCACCTACTTTTTATTTTACAGGAAAGGGTTCATTCTTGATTAAAAATGTGTTTACATTTAAATGCTCATCAAATAAATATTTTATATTTAAGCTCATTTGTATTGCATGCATTGACAGCATCAGTATGACCTCAACTTTTCACGGTAAGTACCAAACTGGAAAATTTTCATTGCAGAAAATAAAGCATTTATTATCTTTGTTTGATTTCTTATGAATAATTATGTACAGTTCACATTTGATTGCTAAAATAAAAGTTAACATTTCTTTGACCATTTACTGTCAAACTGAAAAAGTATGCAAATACCAGATCAAAACTATTAACGTAGTAAAATACTACAACACTAACTTTACTAAGGCATTAATCTGACGACTACTACAGCAGCTACAAGTAACTCGCTGTGTGTGGCAATACTGCACTAGCATACTGTAAAACTACTGCTGCATAAATCAGTGAAAAACTAATGTTTTTTTTTTTTTTTTTAACTATGCCTGCAAACTATGACTACTACACCACAACAAGAACAACACAATGACTTCTATACTAGCAATCTGTGACTACAGTATTACTATGCTTAGGACAATACTACCGTAAGAACCGCGACTACAAAACTATACCTCTTCCTGCTTTTCCTCTATGACTACCACACCACCACTATTTTTACCACATAAGAAATGTGCCTTTCAAAATTAGAGAACAGAAAACTTAACTGCATCTAAGGTGTCTACAAAGACACTACTTATGCAAAAATCTTCCCCTGAGCCTTTTTCTTCTTTTTCTCACTGTCACTGACAGCGATCCAGCCAGCGTCACGCATCCTCTTGATGCCCGCTAACTTTAGGGAGGTTCCCGGTGACTTAAGAGCAGTGGGGCTCTGGAGGTGGGTAAAAAGAAATGCAGCAATTGGGTTACTAAAATAATTGTAATTCTTTCTTAGACATTCACATTACCGGTACCTTTTTGGATCGGTTGCATTGAGAGAGGGAAACCGAGAAGTGTGGTGCTGGCGTGTTTTTAAAAGTCTGTCAAAATCAGAAGGACAAATGACACTACCTTTGACCTACTGCTGTTATTGGATTACAAATAAAAAACATTCTCACCAAAACATTGTTTGGATCAGAGCTGTCAGACTTGGGTTCCAGCTCCAAGGCTCTCTTCCTCCAGCTCCCTGGCTTGTCAGCACTAGGGGGCGTCCTTATTCTATAGGTCTGCAAAGCAGTTGCAATTCATTAGCATGCTGAGGAGTCAAAACATTTCAGATTGTCCAAATGATCAATCAGTTACTTTGATTTTTTCTGCTCTGCCAGCCTGCTTTGTCCCATTTACTGGGGAAGCAGAGTCCTGATGTTCCTTGGGCATAAATTGAGAGTTGATTCAATGGCACGGTAAGTCTTTACTATTGATAAATGATCCCCCATTCATCACAGAGCAATGAAGGTTCTACCTTGATCTTTGGGTTTTTTTCACCTGACATCCTCATGGATCCAAAGTCACATTCCTAACACATACATAACAAACCATATTTTGGATGTTAAATTACATTTTCCTCAACAATAAATGTGTGTGATACTTTAATGGTCACCAGTACATATTAATGCAGAAGTACACAACTGACTAGTTTAGGCGTCTTCATTACAGCAAAATATACAGTGGTCTTTGACTGACCTGGGCAAAGTCAAACACGTTCATCTTTGAAGACCTGCTTCTTGGTGTTTCTGCATGTCTCCCTTTATGATGTGTGTTGAAGGGATTTGCCTAGAAATATTAGGACAGTAATAGTGATATAGGTAGGATATAAATAGATGAGGTGGTCGGTGCTCTTGTATTTGTGTCATGTATGTATACCGTGTTGCTCTTGTCTTGGGAAAGCCGAGATAATTTAAGCGAAGACAATTCTTTTTTCAGATCACTTAACTCTTTTTGAAAGTTATCCTGACAACAAAAGACACAAGTTAGTCAATTGCATGTAAAAAAAAAAAAAATGAAAGAAAAAGAAATTAATAAGACAACACCTTCACTGTTATCAGCTGCTTCTTCAGTTGACCGTTTTCAGTCTTAAACTTTGAGACATCAATCTCCTATTTCAGAAAATGTAAAGAATACATCTTTAGCTATAAACTATTGTTTAGGTTTGTTATGTGACTGAAGTGGTTTGAGTTCTCAGTACCAGAGCCACCCGGCAGCTAATGGCCTCTGTCTCACGCTTCCTCATCTCGTCCAGTTCCGTATCCTTTTCTTTGACCATGCGGTCATATTGGTTCTAGGAAGGACAAAATGAAGGATGTGTTTGAATGGGCAGTAAAAGTGTGCAGGGGTCACATGTGTGGGGGGTCAAAGTGTACTTTGTGTTTTTCCATCAGTGCGACAATATCAGCCGTCTTGTGTTGACACTTGTGTTCTGCGTCCTCTTTACTCTTGATAGCCTCGGCTGCGGTTAATCGCAGCTCTTTTATCTATGGGGAAAACATAGTACCGGTATTCTATCACTTTTGACACTCGTGCCGTCACTCCCACACTGTACATAGTATAACAATGGCCGTTTTTAAAATGTATATTCCTATTTTATTTATATTACAAATTTATTTTCAAGGCTAATATTTATTTTTAGATTTCATTTTTTAGTTAAAAAAAGGCAATGCCTAAGAATTTAATGTGGAAATTAAGGAAACTAAATAAAATTATTTTCATTTAATAATCAGCTGTGTTACATTCTACTTTTCCAAAATCATTAACACATTTGAATGAGGGAATACTCAGGGAATGGTTCGGGAGTACAGAAGCCAAAAAATATTGGGAACCACTACTCAAAAGGGCCAAAAAATGTAGTTCATTATAAAAACAACCTTGTTGTCAAGATCTGCTGCAAATGAAGATTTATCGTGAAGCTCTTCAACCAGCTTTTGATGCTTTTCTTCAAGCTGTCTTTTCTGGTTGTTTGATTCATCATACAGACTGGTCATCTAACAAAAAAGGGCTTGCATTAAACATGTTTTTTAAAATTATTTTATTACACAAGAGGACCATAAGCATACCTTATTTTCAAGTTCATTGTATTTCACAAGCTCTTTTGCCATTTGTGTCTTAAGCTTTTTAATCTGAAATACACGGGTGAGAAGTTGAGCTGTGCAGAAAGCCAGTAGATGATCGAGCTTGTAGGTCTTACAAACCTCTTTCTGATATTCCCCTGCTTTACGATGAGCCCCAATTTTCTTCATGAGGTAAGAGCACTAAAAAAACAAACAGAACAATGTCATACCAGTGTCAAAGTAAAACAAGTCATAATCACACATCTTTATTTCTCCTCACCTTTACTTCTGCGGCTTTGATCTGTCCTTCTGTTTGTACAACCTTCTCCTGCAAATGCTGACACTACATTAAAGCGAAATGTTAAAATCACAAAAGAAAATAGCCGCTGAGCATTAATTTGAAGTTGCTTACATTGTCTTCTATTTTCTTCTGCAACATCTCAATTTCTGCATACTGTCTTTGGGTTAAACTTTGAATAGTGTGAACTTCCGCTCTATAAAACACCAAAAAAGAAATGTATATACACTTTAATCAACTTAAAAGACACAAGATGCTTTGTCTTAGAAAATGCTAAACTTTTGAATTTGAATTTACTTCACCACACAGGATATTAAAAACTTTGATATTCTGGGAAATGAAATGCCGTTCTACCAACATATCAAACAATTTCACTGCCGCGTGTCGTCTTTTGCGTGTCACTTGACATTGTGCTTTGTGCGCATCCATATCAGATCACAGAGAGTTTACATTAGAAGACGCATTTGTTTTTGTAATGTGAACGAGAACATAAAAAGAGCAGATTTAACAACAATAAAAAATCTGGATTGGGCCTCATGCCATACTGTCATGCAACTGTAGCCTGTCTGACTGCGACATCTAGCTGCTGACTTGAAAACTACATTCAATATAATATTATGCATCTTGTCCTTTTTTCCACAGACTGCTTTAAATTCCGCAGAGCTTTGAAATCCATACCAAATTCCAAATCCCGCGATTGCAGAATGACGGATTCCTGCGGGGACGTGTTATTTTAGAATCCTACTCTTATTTCTTTACTTTTAAGTGTTTTGGTGTTCTTGTTGGTTGCAGACAAAAACCAAGTGCAAAATGATTAGTGCATCCAAGCCTCCATATATTTATACATCAAAGTCATAATCCGGTAACATTTTGAACGTTTCGCGCACAAACAAATTTTCAGAGATGGACTTTCAAGTCTGTTTGATTCCACAATCTCAGAAACCCAAATACAACTAATCTAACTAATCTCTGAAATACAAACTGACCTTAAACGTTGGTTTTCCTCTTCCAGTTTCTGAATTTCCTTTGCGACCTTCACGGCCTTCTCCTCACTCCCCTGTCAGTCAAATTTACAGATTCACAAATCTTTTTTTTTTTACTAATTAATGGATACAATTTGCAGGTTTAGATTTCAAGTTTGCATGCGGTTTAGCGACCTAAACATGAGGCAAAACTCAGACCTTCATGGTTGCCGTGATGGCTTTCATATTAGAGGATGTGCTCTCAAACTTCAGCTCAAGAGCCTTCTTCTCAAAATTAACCTCATTAAAGTTAGACAGCAGCTCTTCATACTTAGCTCTGGAAAGCGGAACAGCATTGGTCATGCGCAATACGGCAGTGTGATATAATAGGAGGCTGTTAATTATGGAGTGACTCACTGATTCTGTGTGAGTTCTGTTTTGAGTTGTACTATCTCAAAGCTGCACTCCTCTGCTTTCTTCATTTCACTGAACAACTTTTCCTCCAGCTCGTGTACTTTCGTCTGTGGAACAGCGTGAAAACACATGGAGCTGAGTAGTGCAATCATTACAATGTGTCTGCTCCCATACGATTTCCACAGTTGATGTAAAAACCTCAGAGTTGCGCTGCTTCTCCAAGAAATATTTTTCTGCCTTTTCACCAGCTTTCTTGAGCTTTTCGTTGTCTACACGTATAGTCTCTGCCTCACACTGGTTTAAGGAAAAAAAAAAAAAAGTTGTCTGATCAATGTAGGGTTCTTAAAATATGTATCCATTTGGAAATTACTGTTGTGCATCACCATGACTCGCTGGGCTTCTATGGTTTTTGCCGAAAGCTCATCTTGGAGATCATTCACTCTGACCTCAAGAACATCAGCTTTTCCCTTCACAAGCTCTATTAAGCTCAAGCTTTTTTCCTGAGAGCACAAATAACAAAGAAGCAGTGTTTTCAATTGAAATATAGCAAGGTACACACTAAAATAAGTCAAACTCACTAATTCACTCTGAAGGATGGTGATTTGCTCATCTTTTCTTGCCCTCTGTTCTTCAAGTTCTCCTGTCAGAGTAAAAAATAGTTGCTTTGACTTTTTTTTTTTTAAATACAAATTGAGCACCAAATATGTGAAGATTTCTTTCACTTAGACTCACCCACAACTTGAAGACTCCTTTCAAGTTCTTTGTTTTTCTCCATTAGTTTTTCCTCGCAATCCTTAGACCTGAAACAGTAATTCCGGGACCAAAATGACCAAAGTAATCACCACTCAGGCTTCCATGCTGTGAATTCACAAGAGTATGTACCTTCGTTCCTCAAAGGCTAATGAATTCTGCAGCTCCACAAGGGTTCTCTGAACTTGCTCGAGCGTCTCGGCTAGTTCATTTTTGACTCGGCAAGCCTCCTTCAAGCTTAAATCTTTGCTGCTGAGGATCTGTTCATGTTCTTCTTTGCTCTGTCTCAGCACGACATCCATGGCCTCCTGTCTTGTCTTTGAGGGAGGAAACATGTTTCAGCTAAAGCAGACAACCCACAACTGAGGGGCGCTTGGAGAGTTTTATGATGTCGAGCAGATAGACTATGCAGATCAATCAGACATGGACAGAGCAGCATCAGAAATCACCTCGCTCTCTTTACAGCGCTGCTCTGCTGAGTGTAGTTTTTCGAGAAGGGACTCTTTCTCCATTTTTGAGCTTGTCAGCTCTTCACATTGTTGAGCTGCAAAAGTAAAAAAAAAACAAAAACATTTTGTGTATTACAAGATGAATTGAACATTGTTAAAGCTCAGGTGCACTCATTTTTACATTTTAAAACAAATCACAGGTGTCTTTTGTCAAAATAACCCAAGGACCAACAATAACAGCAGAACTTTCCCACTCTTGATAGAGTCGGATGTAGATTAGATCAGGAATAGAGTGTTGCATTTTGATATTTCTTCGGTTCCTTATTATTGTGGGAAATTCTCGATCAATTGTCTTCACATAATTGAATATCATTCATTATTAAGAAAAGATATTGAGTAGTTTTGATGAAAGTTGATTTGAGTGATGTGTTTTTTTCATCAGTACTGTATGTATCAAACTGTTAGCCCTTCACACTAATCATTAGCCAAGAAGTAGTTCAGTTTAAAAAAGGTTGGTGACCCCTGGTGTAGGGCTTTCTATACCATGACAACTAGTGACCAATGTTATAATAGTTAATTGAACACTAACAAAATAACTACAACTAAAATTGAAAAAACATTTTGACAAAATAAAAACAACAGCAACAAAACTAAGACTAACTGAAAAAAAACATCTTACGTTTCTAAAACTATTATTATCACGGTTATGTTGAAGTTTTCATCTTTGTTACTTCGTATCATACAAGAGCTTTTGAGGTTCATTTTAAATATATTTATTTTGGTATTACTGTGCAACTGAAGTAAGTACACACAGTTGTTTGACAGTAATAGTTTAATTTTATTACACACTACTTAGTGACTTTTTTTTTTCTTGCACTTGACAAATACTCCATATCGATATATTTAAGATAAAACGAATAAAAACTAAAACTAATCTTTTTGGAAAACATTTAAATGAATTAAAATGAACAAACTTGCTCTAAAAAGTAATTAAAAGTAACTGAATTAAAAAATAAATAAACTACGGTATAATGAAAAATCCAAAACTACTATTACCCCGCTAAGGACGAGTTAGAGGGCTGGGACAAGGCCAGTGCCCACAGATTCAAAACTTCGAGTGTATTTTCGCTCATGGACGAAACACTTCATCACATAACTGTGGTTTTATACGGAGTTACAGTATTGTGTGGACCAGTGCACGTGACGCCTGCAGCACCAAGTGATAACTCCAAACACAAAATGTGACTCCTCAATTCAGGGAAATACAATACGTCTTGCTCACGGACACATTTTCTGAAACAGGCAGCTCAAATAACATTCAGACTAAGGGCCTATTTGATGGACACCACTGCATTCTTTTTTTTTGCAATTTTGGTAGTGCTGATGGTTTCACCATGGAACATTTCAGAAAGCAAGTTGTAGTTGCATCATGCTTTGGGGTTGTTTTTCTTCAGCTCAAAACTGGAACCTTAGACAAGTTGAAATAACCCTGAACAGTTCCAATTACCAGGCAGTTTTGTTATATCGCAAAAACCTGATGTTTGAACAGGGGTGTGGAGACTTTTTATATCCTACTGCACATCCATCCATCCATTTTCCAATCCGCTTTATCCTCACAAGGGTCGCGGGGGGTGCTGGAGCCTATCAAAGCCGCCTTTGGGCAGCAGGCGGGGGACAAACTGAACCGGTTGCCAGCCAATCGCAGGGCACACAGGGACGAACAACCATCCGCGCTCACACTCACACGCATGAAAAATTTAGAGTGTTCCATTAACCTGTCATGCATGTTTTTGGAATGTGGGAGGAAACCGGAGCACCCGGAGAAAACCCACGGCGGCCCGGGGAGAACATGCAAACTCCACACAGGGAGGCCGGAGCTGGAATTGAACCCTCACCTCTGTACCGTGAGGTCGACGCGCTAACCACTGGACTCCCGGGCCGCCCTACAGCACATGTTAAATTAATCTATTTGCATATTCTCTTCCTGGAACGCAAGAAATCAGGCCCTAACTATGTCATTTCACTTGATGAGTTGGCAGACACTCCAAAGACCCAACTATGTGAAACACGCTATTAAAGTCAATATTGCATAATAAGATAAGAAAAGATAAGAAAACCTTTATTAGTCTCGCAATGGAGAAATTCCCAATTCACAGCAGCAAAGTTATGAAAGGAAGAAGTAGAACAACAAAATATAGGAGCTGCTGGAAAGGACAGCCACTCTCGCGGCGCCATTTTGAAGTCAAAATAACAAAAATAACACAACACAACACATAGGACACAGACAGTCACGCAATCTTCACCACTTTCCTGCATACACTTTGTTGGCTGAATCAGTTATAGATGAAAGAGGAGAGGATCAAAGTGTCCTTTTACCAGTGGATCAGAGACGCCATGCTGAAAATGTGCACGTCTGCTACAAGCTAAGTTTTGAAAGCAAACACGGAAGCTGTAGGGTCCATTGACAAAAAGAGATTAGTTCACTTCTCCTCTTTGGGTTAAACTTTGAATAGTGTGAACTTCCGCTCTATAAAACACCAAAAAAGAAATGTATATACACTTTAATCAACTTAAAAGACACAAGATGCTTTGTCTTAGAAAATGCTAAACTTTTGAATTTGAATTTACTTCACCACACAGGATATTAAAAACTTTGATATTCTGGGAAATGAAATGCCGTTCTACCAACATATCAAACAATTTCACTGCCGCGTGTCGTCTTTTGCGTGTCACTTGACATTGTGCTTTGTGCGCATCCATATCAGATCACAGAGAGTTTACATTAGAAGACGCATTTGTTTTTGTAATGTGAACGAGAACATAAAAAGAGCAGATTTAACAACAATAAAAAATCTGGATTGGGCCTCATGCCATACTGTCATGCAACTGTAGCCTGTCTGACTGCGACATCTAGCTGCTGACTTGAAAACTACATTCAATATAATATTATGCATCTTGTCCTTTTTTCCACAGACTGCTTTAAATTCCGCAGAGCTTTGAAATCCATACCAAATTCCAAATCCCGCGATTGCAGAATGACGGATTCCTGCGGGGACGTGTTATTTTAGAATCCTACTCTTATTTCTTTACTTTTAAGTGTTTTGGTGTTCTTGTTGGTTGCAGACAAAAACCAAGTGCAAAATGATTAGTGCATCCAAGCCTCCATATATTTATACATCAAAGTCATAATCCGGTAACATTTTGAACGTTTCGCGCACAAACAAATTTTCAGAGATGGACTTTCAAGTCTGTTTGATTCCACACTCTCAGAAACCCAAATACAACTAATCTAACTAATCTCTGAAATACAAACTGACCTTAAACGTTGGTTTTCCTCTTCCAGTTTCTGAATTTCCTTTGCGACCTTCACGGCCTTCTCCTCACTCCCCTGTCAGTCAAATTTACAGATTCACAAATCTTTTTTTTTTTACTAATTAATGGATACAATTTGCAGGTTTAGATTTCAAGTTTGCATGCGGTTTAGCGACCTAAACATGAGGCAAAACTCAGACCTTCATGGTTGCCGTGATGGCTTTCATATTAGAGGATGTGCTCTCAAACTTCAGCTCAAGAGCCTTCTTCTCAAAATTAACCTCATTAAAGTTAGACAGCAGCTCTTCATACTTAGCTCTGGAAAGCGGAACAGCATTGGTCATGCGCAATACGACAGTGTGATATAATAGGAGGCTGTTAATTATGGAGTGACTCACTGATTCTGTGTGAGTTCTGTTTTGAGTTGTACTATCTCAAAGCTGCACTCCTCTGCTTTCTTCATTTCACTGAACAACTTTTCCTCCAGCTCGTGTACTTTCGTCTGTGGAACAGCGTGAAAACACATGGAGCTGAGTAGTGCAATCATTACAATGTGTCTGCTCCCATACGATTTCCACAGTTGATGTAAAAACCTCAGAGTTGCGCTGCTTCTCCAAGAAATATTTTTCTGCCTTTTCACCAGCTTTCTTGAGCTTTTCGTTGTCTACACGTATAGTCTCTGCCTCACACTGGTTTAAGGAAAAAAAAAA
>NW_017805002.1:3294078-3298362 GCF_001891065.2 Hippocampus comes
ATCTTCACCACTTTCCTGCATACACTTTGTTGGCTGAATCAGTTATAGATGAAAGAGGAGAGGATCAAAGTGTCCTTTTACCAGTGGATCAGAGACGCCATGCTGAAAATGTGCACGTCTGCTACAAGCTAAGTTTTGAAAGCAAACACGGAAGCTGTAGGGTCCATTGACAAAAAGAGATTAGTTCACTTCTCCTGTCCCACGTAATCCGCTTCAACCCCAAGCCACGACTCCCGGTTCCACATCCGCACCGGCCGCATTGGCGCTCTGCGCTAACGCTCCTTTCTTCTCATCGTCGGCTCCTCAAGCCTTGCATCCATCCAGCCGCAGACCGTTCAACAGCACCGATCTCTCCGCTGAACAAAGCGGGGCTGTGAAAATGCTGCCCATTACAGGCACAAGACACAAGCGACGACAGTCAAATGGCGCCGACATTCCTCCCAATCAAAAACAGTGCTGGCATACACGTGCTGCCAAGAAGGCGCAACCACCAAGCACAGAGTCTCCTCCTTGATGAATGTCGTGGCCAAAAAATGCTGAAAACAGTCCACATCAGGTCTACACGACATAACAACAAACACAAAGTGACAAAACAAACAGAAAAACAACAAAAAAAGCAAGGCTCATGAGAGCACTTGCCGACAGCTGCCTACTCGGGCGCCATCTTGGACTTCAATCATGAGTCCCCTTTAAGAAAATAATTAACTGAATGTCGATAAATGTAATCATGTGATTAACTTTTTGGCATCATTCTTACTTGTGGCCTCTTGAAGCAGTCTGCATTGATTTTGAGTATCATGAAGGTCACGCTGGACTTCCTCTAGTTCGCCTACTTTCTCCTGAAGTTTAGCTTCCAGTGTCGCCACCTGTGAAGCCGTCAATTCTTTTAGCAGTTTGTGTTACAAAGGCAGTCATCAGTCTTCTACTTACTGACCGTGTTCTCTTTTAGGGTGCATTCTTGCTGATAGTTTTCTTTCAGCTCTTCAAGTTTTTGCAAATTTGCTTTAACTGTGAATGAAAAGAGATTTTTTTTTTTTTGGTCAACATGCAAAAAAGAAAGAAACGTTGAAGAACGAACCAGAATGCATCTCGTTGTCATTGGCTTCAGCTTGACCGCGAAGGTGTTCAAATGCCACTATCAGTTTCTGGGAAGATTAATTATTCATTGTCTGACCGTTTATTCCTGTTTAGATTTCAAGTTTGCATGCGGTTTAGCGACCTAAACATGAGGCAAAACTCAGACCTTCATGGTTGCCGTGATGGCTTTCATATTAGAGGATGTGCTCTCAAACTTCAGCTCAAGAGCCTTCTTCTCAAAATTAACCTCATTAAAGTTAGACAGCAGCTCTTCATACTTAGCTCTGGAAAGCGGAACAGCATTGGTCATGCGCAATACGACAGTGTGATATAATAGGAGGCTGTTAATTATGGAGTGACTCACTGATTCTGTGTGAGTTCTGTTTTGAGTTGTACTATCTCAAAGCTGCACTCCTCTGCTTTCTTCATTTCACTGAACAACTTTTCCTCCAGCTCGTGTACTTTCGTCTGTGGAACAGCGTGAAAACACATGGAGCTGAGTAGTGCAATCATTACAATGTGTCTGCTCCCATACGATTTCCACAGTTGATGTAAAAACCTCAGAGTTGCGCTGCTTCTCCAAGAAATATTTTTCTGCCTTTTCACCAGCTTTCTTGAGCTTTTCGTTGTCTACACGTATAGTCTCTGCCTCACACTGGTTTAAGGAAAAAAAAAAGTTGTCTGATCAATGTAGGGTTCTTAAAATATGTATCCATTTGGAAATTACTGTTGTGCATCACCATGACTCGCTGGGCTTCTATGGTTTTTGCCGAAAGCTCATCTTGGAGATCATTCACTCTGACCTCAAGAACATCAGCTTTTCCCTTCACAAGCTCTATTAAGCTCAAGCGTTTTTCCTGAGAGCACAAATAACAAAGAAGCAGTGTTTTCAATTGAAATATAGCAAGGTACACACTAAAATAAGTCAAACTCACTAATTCACTCTGAAGGATGGTGATTTGCTCATCTTTTCTTGCCCTCTGTTCTTCAAGTTCTCCTGTCAGAGTAAAAAATAGTTGCTTTGACTTTTTTTTTTTTAAATACAAATTGAGCACCAAATATGTGAAGATTTCTTTCACTTAGACTCACCCACAACTTGAAGACTCCTTTCAAGTTCTTTGTTTTTCTCCATTAGTTTTTCCTCGCAATCCTTAGACCTGAAACAGTAATTCCGGGACCAAAATGACCAAAGTAATCACCACTCAGGCTTCCATGCTGTGAATTCACAAGAGTATGTACCTTCGTTCCTCAAAGGCTAATGAATTCTGCAGCTCCACAAGGGTTCTCTGAACTTGCTCGAGCGTCTCGGCTAGTTCATTTTTGACTCGGCAAGCCTCCTTCAAGCTTAAATCTTTGCTGCTGAGGATCTGTTCATGTTCTTCTTTGCTCTGTCTCAGCACGACATCCATGGCCTCCTGTCTTGTCTTTGAGGGAGGAAACATGTTTCAGCTAAAGCAGACAACCCACAACTGAGGGGCGCTTGGAGAGTTTTATGATGTCGAGCAGATAGACTATGCAGATCAATCAGACATGGACAGAGCAGCATCAGAAATCACCTCGCTCTCTTTACAGCGCTGCTCTGCTGAGTGTAGTTTTTCGAGAAGGGACTCTTTCTCCATTTTTGAGCTTGTCAGCTCTTCACATTGTTGAGCTGCAAAAGTAAAAAAAAAACAAAAACATTTTGTGTATTACAAGATGAATTGAACATTGTTAAAGCTCAGGTGCACTCATTTTTACATTTTAAAACAAATCACAGGTGTCTTTTGTCAAAATAACCCAAGGACCAACAATAACAGCAGAACTTTCCCACTCTTGATAGAGTCGGATGTAGATTAGATCAGGAATAGAGTGTTGCATTTTGATATTTCTTCGGTTCCTTATTATTGTGGGAAATTCTCGATCAATTGTCTTCACATAATTGAATATCATTCATTATTAAGAAAAGATATTGAGTAGTTTTGATGAAAGTTGATTTGAGTGATGTGTTTTTTTCATCAGTACTGTATGTATCAAACTGTTAGCCCTTCACACTAATCATTAGCCAAGAAGTAGTTCAGTTTAAAAAAGGTTGGTGACCCCTGGTGTAGGGCTTTCTATACCATGACAACTAGTGACCAATGTTATAATAGTTAATTGAACACTAACAAAATAACTACAACTAAAATTGAAAAAACATTTTGACAAAATAAAAACAACAGCAACAAAACTAAGACTAACTGAAAAAAAACATCTTACGTTTCTAAAACTATTATTATCACGGTTATGTTGAAGTTTTCATCTTTGTTACTTCGTATCATACAAGAGCTTTTGAGGTTCATTTTAAATATATTTATTTTGGTATTACTGTGCAACTGAAGTAAGTACACACAGTTGTTTGACAGTAATAGTTTAATTTTATTACACACTACTTAGTGACTTTTTTTTTTCTTGCACTTGACAAATACTCCATATCGATATATTTAAGATAAAATGAATAAAAACTAAAACTAATCTTTTTGGAAAACATTTAAATGAATTAAAATGAACAAACTTGCTCTAAAAAGTAATTAAAAGTAACTGAATTAAAAAATAAATAAACTACGGTATAATGAAAAATCCAAAACTACTATTACCCCGCTAAGGACGAGTTAGAGGGCTGGGACAAGGCCAGTGCCCACAGATTCAAAACTTCGAGTGTATTTTCGCTCATGGACGAAACACTTCATCACATAACTGTGGTTTTATACGGAGTTACAGTATTGTGTGGACCAGTGCACGTGACGCCTGCAGCACCAAGTGATAACTCCAAACACAAAATGTGACTCCTCAATTCAGGGAAATACAATACGTCTTGCTCACGGACACATTTTCTGAAACAGGCAGCTCAAATAACATTCAGACTAAGGGCCTATTTGATGGACACCACTGCATTCTTTTTTTTTGCAATTTTGGTAGTGCTGATGGTTTCACCATGGAACATTTCAGAAAGCAAGTTGTAGTTGCATCATGCTTTGGGGTTGTTTTTCTTCAGCTCAAAACTGGAACCTTAGACAAGTTGAAATAACCCTGAACAGTTCCAATTACCAGGCAGTTTTGTTATATCGCAAAAACCTGATGTTTGAACAGGGGTGTGGAGACTTTTTATATCCTACTGCACATCCATCCATCCATTTTCCAATCCGCTTTATCCTCACAAGGGTCGCGGGGGGTGCTGGAGCCTATCAACGC
>NW_017805002.1:3299584-3303897 GCF_001891065.2 Hippocampus comes
AACAAACAGAAAAACAACAAAAAAAGCAAGGCTCATGAGAGCACTTGCCGACAGCTGCCTACTCGGGCGCCATCTTGGACTTCAATCATGAGTCCCCTTTAAGAAAATAATTAACTGAATGTCGATAAATGTAATCATGTGATTAACTTTTTGGCATCATTCTTACTTGTGGCCTCTTGAAGCAGTCTGCATTGATTTTGAGTATCATGAAGGTCACGCTGGACTTCCTCTAGTTCGCCTACTTTCTCCTGAAGTTTAGCTTCCAGTGTCGCCACCTGTGAAGCCGTCAATTCTTTTAGCAGTTTGTGTTACAAAGGCAGTCATCAGTCTTCTACTTACTGACCGTGTTCTCTTTTAGGGTGCATTCTTGCTGATAGTTTTCTTTCAGCTCTTCAAGTTTTTGCAAATTTGCTTTAACTGTGAATGAAAAGAGATTTTTTTTTTTTTTGGTCAACATGCAAAAAAGAAAGAAACGTTGAAGAACGAACCAGAATGCATCTCGTTGTCATTGGCTTCAGCTTGACCGCGAAGGTGTTCAAATGCCACTATCAGTTTCTGGGAAGATTAATTATTCATTGTCTGACCGTTTATTCCTCACTTTTTAGCTGATGTTATGTATTTTACCTGAACACGTTCACTGTTTTCCATTAGAAGGTGATGTGTCTCATCTCGCTCAGATTCAACTATAAAGCGTAGAAATGTGTGTCAATTTTCGGCACATTGATGAGGCCGCGAGATTTGCGGCAGAGCTGAACACACTCACATAATTGCATTTTGTCTGCCGACCGCTCAAAGGTTTCTTTCAGCAAATTACACAAGTTGCGGGTTGCATTGTGTCTGAATCAAAACAGTGATTATTCAAGAGCAGGATTGCATGTGGAAACTCTGAGTACAAAAAAAAGACAAAACAAAAAAAAACATACTTGTTCCGCCAATCCTCATTTTCACTCATCTGGTCCTCAAGCTTGATGCTTAGACTTTCATTTTGAAACTGTAAAGCACACACTCACACAATATGAAATGACACAAATACATGCACCGTATTTGCCTCAAAAGGCACACACCTGCAACTCTTGAATGGCCTTGCGCTGAGTCTCAATTGTTCTTTTGTTCTCCTGAAGTTTCCTCTCGCTTTGCGCAGCATCAGAGTCCACTTTGACTTTCCAGCATTTGATTTTCTCCACCTCATCAAACATTTTTGAACAAAGCTGTCCAGGAGCACAGTCACTCTGTGGAACATTCGATCCAGATTATTTACCCAGGGATCGCCCGAGGATTTTGGTGGCCATAAATGAGATTTTATATGTACAGCCGCCGAATCATGCTGTGGTACCCACTACAGTGCGGCCCCATTCCGTGTGCATGACTTGTGCGCTTGTTGTGGCGCACATTAGACAGGCTCCCTAGGGTTGGGCATGATCGTTTTAATTTGAATTCCAGTTCTGGTTTCTTGTTTCCATTTCAGTTCCCAACGACTCCTGATTCCAATTCTTTTAGGGGCCAGGGTCAAAAAACGTTTGCGTGGTTTAAATCAGGGGTGTCCAAACCATGGCTATCCATTTTTTTAGCAGCCCAGAGCATAGACTAAAATGAAAATATGGCACATCCTGAACATTTGCTTTCTACACACTGGGTGGCAAACAAAGGAGAAGATAAGAAGTTTAACATCTCTCACTGTTTCATTTTCAACCAATAACACATCATTTGGTAAGACCACTGACCACCCACAAATACTGAAAAATTTATGTTTTGCTTTATACATCAATAAACATTAAGGCCCTTGCCTCCTGTTTTTCTATATGTGGCCCTTGGAAGCAAAGGTTTGGACACCCCGGCCTAAATGGCCTAGCTAATCAGCTATTTTTGGATGAAATCCTCTCAATTTGTCAACAAAGTATTAATATCAAACCTGAATTGTTTGTTTTTCATTTTCTTTTCACCGGAGTATAGGTTCCACTTTCACAACAGAGCATTATTTTTGAAAACCTCAGAAAATACATATACACATTTGAAAATGAGTGTATACAGGTTGCTCCCACTGATGGGCTAACCTAACTTGGTGTATAGAAGCAAAACAGAATATCTTAGCAACCCATTTCAAAATAGCAGCAGATAGTTACATAGTTCATGTTCAGGAAAATGGCCATATCTCCCTTCGTTGTTTTACTCATGTAAGATGATTGAAGTCTGGTGCAGTCTCTGCTCGTCATCCATAGCACTGTTAACTTTTACCGGTCGTGTGACCTCCTTTGCACAAAATACCTGTAATGTCACTGAAAGTGTTGTGAGGCGACTGCTCATTTATTTGAACAAAATTAAGCCACACCTTGGATTGCCGCCGTGTGCATGTGCATGTGGTTCGCAGCTGTGAATTTATTCCATTCGGGAGATGGGGCATCGAAACGGGGAACTGGAATTTTAAATGTGAATGACTCTGGCAGAATCGGAAGGTTACTCCCAGTTCCAATTGATTCCCAAGAATTGATACCCAACCCAAGGCTCCATACTGTTGTATAAATTGTACTATTTTTCTTGAATACTTTGCAATAGATTAACTCAGGGTGCGTCAGTGGCATAACAAGTTCATGCAGTGCAGCAAACATTGCAACACTAGAATTAATGGGGCACCACCAAGCAGTTGTGGCACTGCATTTACATTTGCACCATTGTAGATTTAGAGGCTGTTGACTTTTTACATATATATTACCTCCACTCTCTCTGTTGGGGCCACTGTCATCTTGAGGCAATCTTTTAAGGACACAAATAACATACAACTTTTAAACTTGACGCAGTGCATCTTCATCTTTAAGATGTGTGTTCCGCGGTAGACATTACCTTGTGTGATTGGTTTAGTTGGGGCGACAGCACTTTTGCTGAGGGCTGGCGTGTTTTGGTCTGTCACAAAATATTTACTGGGGCCCTAAACAAAAGCAGTAGGTCAATACATGTACAGTGGATAGAGAAGGTCTCCTGATCAAGTGCAAAAATTTGTGATTAAAAAAAAAAAAAAAAAATTGCTCTAAAAAGTAATTAAAAGTAACTGAATTAAAAAATAAATAAACTACGGTATAATGAAAAATCCAAAACTACTATTACCCCGCTAAGGACGAGTTAGAGGGCTGGGACAAGGCCAGTGCCCACAGATTCAAAACTTCGAGTGTATTTTCGCTCATGGACGAAACACTTCATCACATAACTGTGGTTTTATACGGAGTTACAGTATTGTGTGGACCAGTGCACGTGACGCCTGCAGCACCAAGTGATAACTCCAAACACAAAATGTGACTCCTCAATTCAGGGAAATACAATACGTCTTGCTCACGGACACATTTTCTGAAACAGGCAGCTCAAATAACATTCAGACTAAGGGCCTATTTGATGGACACCACTGCATTCTTTTTTTTTGCAATTTTGGTAGTGCTGATGGTTTCACCATGGAACATTTCAGAAAGCAAGTTGTAGTTGCATCATGCTTTGGGGTTGTTTTTCTTCAGCTCAAAACTGGAACCTTAGACAAGTTGAAATAACCCTGAACAGTTCCAATTACCAGGCAGTTTTGTTATATCGCAAAAACCTGATGTTTGAACAGGGGTGTGGAGACTTTTTATATCCTACTGCACATCCATCCATCCATTTTCCAATCCGCTTTATCCTCACAAGGGTCGCGGGGGGTGCTGGAGCCTATCAAAGCCGCCTTTGGGCAGCAGGCGGGGGACAAACTGAACCGGTTGCCAGCCAATCGCAGGGCACACAGGGACGAACAACCATCCGCGCTCACACTCACACGCATGAAAAATTTAGAGTGTTCCATTAACCTGTCATGCATGTTTTTGGAATGTGGGAGGAAACCGGAGCACCCGGAGAAAACCCACGGCGGCCCGGGGAGAACATGCAAACTCCACACAGGGAGGCCGGAGCTGGAATTGAACCCTCACCTCTGTACCGTGAGGTCGACGCGCTAACCACTGGACTCCCGGGCCGCCCTACAGCACATGTTAAATTAATCTATTTGCATATTCTCTTCCTGGAACGCAAGAAATCAGGCCCTAACTATGTCATTTCACTTGATGAGTTGGCAGACACTCCAAAGACCCAACTATGTGAAACACGCTATTAAAGTCAATATTGCATAATAAGATAAGAAAAGATAAGAAAACCTTTATTAGTCTCGCAATGGAGAAATTCCCAATTCACAGCAGCAAAGTTATGAAAGGAAGAAGTAGAACAACAAAATATAGGAGCTGCTGGAAAGGACAGCCACTCTCGCGGCGCCATCTTGAAGTCAAAATAACAAAAATAACACAACACAACAC
>NW_017805002.1:3305177-3319012 GCF_001891065.2 Hippocampus comes
TTGATGCTTAGACTTTCATTTTGAAACTGTAAAGCACACACTCACACAATATGAAATGACACAAATACATGCACCGTATTTGCCTCAAAAGGCACACACCTGCAACTCTTGAATGGCCTTGCGCTGAGTCTCAATTGTTCTTTTGTTCTCCTGAAGTTTCCTCTCGCTTTGCGCAGCATCAGAGTCCACTTTGACTTTCCAGCATTTGATTTTCTCCACCTCATCAAACATTTTTGAACAAAGCTGTCCAGGAGCACAGTCACTCTGTGGAACATTCGATCCAGATTATTTACCCAGGGATCGCCCGAGGATTTTGGTGGCCATAAATGAGATTTTATATGTACAGCCGCCGAATCATGCTGTGGTACCCACTACAGTGCGGCCCCATTCCGTGTGCATGACTTGTGCGCTTGTTGTGGCGCACATTAGACAGGCTCCCTAGGGTTGGGCATGATCGTTTTAATTTGAATTCCAGTTCTGGTTTCTTGTTTCCATTTCAGTTCCCAACGACTCCTGATTCCAATTCTTTTAGGGGCCAGGGTCAAAAAACGTTTGCGTGGTTTAAATCAGGGGTGTCCAAACCATGGCTATCCATTTTTTTAGCAGCCCAGAGCATAGACTAAAATGAAAATATGGCACATCCTGAACATTTGCTTTCTACACACTGGGTGGCAAACAAAGGAGAAGATAAGAAGTTTAACATCTCTCACTGTTTCATTTTCAACCAATAACACATCATTTGGTAAGACCACTGACCACCCACAAATACTGAAAAATTTATGTTTTGCTTTATACATCAATAAACATTAAGGCCCTTGCCTCCTGTTTTTCTATATGTGGCCCTTGGAAGCAAAGGTTTGGACACCCCGGCCTAAATGGCCTAGCTAATCAGCTATTTTTGGATGAAATCCTCTCAATTTGTCAACAAAGTATTAATATCAAACCTGAATTGTTTGTTTTTCATTTTCTTTTCACCGGAGTATAGGTTCCACTTTCACAACAGAGCATTATTTTTGAAAACCTCAGAAAATACATATACACATTTGAAAATGAGTGTATACAGGTTGCTCCCACTGATGGGCTAACCTAACTTGGTGTATAGAAGCAAAACAGAATATCTTAGCAACCCATTTCAAAATAGCAGCAGATAGTTACATAGTTCATGTTCAGGAAAATGGCCATATCTCCCTTCGTTGTTTTACTCATGTAAGATGATTGAAGTCTGGTGCAGTCTCTGCTCGTCATCCATAGCACTGTTAACTTTTACCGGTCGTGTGACCTCCTTTGCACAAAATACCTGTAATGTCACTGAAAGTGTTGTGAGGCGACTGCTCATTTATTTGAACAAAATTAAGCCACACCTTGGATTGCCGCCGTGTGCATGTGCATGTGGTTCGCAGCTGTGAATTTATTCCATTCGGGAGATGGGGCATCGAAACGGGGAACTGGAATTTTAAATGTGAATGACTCTGGCAGAATCGGAAGGTTACTCCCAGTTCCAATTGATTCCCAAGAATTGATACCCAACCCAAGGCTCCATACTGTTGTATAAATTGTACTATTTTTCTTGAATACTTTGCAATAGATTAACTCAGGGTGCGTCAGTGGCATAACAAGTTCATGCAGTGCAGCAAACATTGCAACACTAGAATTAATGGGGCACCACCAAGCAGTTGTGGCACTGCATTTACATTTGCACCATTGTAGATTTAGAGGCTGGTGACTTTTTACATATATATTACCTCCACTCTCTCTGTTGGGGCCACTGTCATCTTGAGGCAATCTTTTAAGGACACAAATAACATACAACTTTTAAACTTGACGCAGTGCATCTTCATCTTTAAGATGTGTGTTCCGCGGTAGACATTACCTTGTGTGATTGGTTTAGTTGGGGCGACAGCACTTTTGCTGAGGGCTGGCGTGTTTTGGTCTGTCACAAAATATTTACTGGGGCCCTAAACAAAAGCAGTAGGTCAATACATGTACAGTGGATAGAGAAGGTCTCCTGATCAAGTGCAAAAATTTGTGATTAAAAAAAAAAAAAAAAAAAAAAAAAAAAAAAAAATTTAAAAAAAAAAAAAAAAAAAAAAAGTGAACTAACTAAACTAAACCTAAACCCACATGTAATTTCTCAAAGCTCTTTTTTGGTCTTAACCACACGCTTGTCAAAGGTGAGGTGTGTTGTGTGGGTTAGAGAAGGTCTCCTGATCAAGTGCAAAAAATTGTGATTAAAAAAAAAAAAAAAAACAATAATAAAAAACTTTAAAAATAACACTTTTTATTAAAAATTACACCAAGATAAATTATGTCAAATATTTGTTTTCACCATTATGTCTTACAATCTATACAACTTAATTGAAAACAAAGGTAATCTTTTTGAGAGGGGAAATAAAAATAAACAACTGAGATTATGTGGTTGCACAAGCTTTGAAATTACTTTTCTTGATCTCATTTTTTTAATGTCACAAAAATCTGGTATTTGAAAAAGGGAGTGACGACTTTTTATATCCACCGTAGATGCAAGTTGTTTCCAGAGCAATGGGGGATATTGGTTATTTTCTCAATACGCCACATGTCCATGGTGAACACAGCTCTCACACACTATATACCTAACGTAGATGTACAACTACTTCAGTAAATGATGACTGCAAAAAGTAGAAGCACTGATTCAACTCCTTAAATAAAATTCAAAAAGCATATAGTTTTACTTTGATAATTTGTACAATGAGAAAAAACAAAACATGGTCTAATATCTTTGCTAACATCGTGAGATCATGACAGAAAATCGCTAAACTAGCCATTGAAAACTGAAAAAAAAACATGCCTCACTTATACAGGGATGTGTTTTCTGATTAGACAGAATTTTCAGAGGCCAGCAGCTGTTGGTTTGTAGGTGGACAGAGGACACTGCACATTCACCATAAATCATTCTTGTAGCTGACGAGATCAATGGATTGGTAATATCTCGCTTCTCCAATTATGTTGCCATCGTCATTGCTTACTGGTTCACGTTCCCCTATGTTTTAATTTCCCCCCCCCTGCTTTATCAGCCCCAAATATCTCAAATCACCAAAATCTCAACAGTGATTGAGATCTATGTCTGTTTTCCGTTGTTGACAAAAATGCATGAACATATTTTGACAAACTAAGTCTGTTTTAAGAGTTAACTCAAACATTGTCAGAAAAATATATACTGAGTATATAATAACTACATTACCAGACACCTAAAAATGTACTTAACTATAAATACTTAGTACTGACCAGCTCAACTCTGTTCTCGACACTCTCTTGGGGTTTAACCGCAGACACCTGGCTGCAATTATTCACCCTTGGTGGCACCAAAAGTTTGAAGTTGAACCGTCCGTCTTTGGCCATCTAGGAATCAAGTCCAACGCCTGAATGACTGCCTCGCAGGGGATACTGATCAGGCGTACATATTCACATTATTTTTTTTAGCGTAAATGTAATGAGCGCTCACCTTTAGATGTGACGAAAGCATTGTTTCGGAGCTCGTTCAAGACAAAGTAACAGATGCTGTTGGCGACAATACATTTAGTTGTTAAAAAATGAGTGAAATGTTTAGCTCGTTGATATCCAGAGCCGCTACTTGTTCGTGACTACTTGCAGAATCAGATAACTGTCAATAACAACATAAAAAATAAGCGTTTTTAAACTCGTTTCTTACCTACAACTCACGAACGTTTGTGTGCGAAGTCAGTTAATTTTACAAAATGGCGACGGCACATTAACGTCTGCTTAAAAACAAATGAGGAGCATACTTAACGTAAGGCTCGCGGGAAGCACACTTGTTAACAAGCGTACAGTATTTTTAATGCATGAATTTAAACTGCCTCACTGTTCTAATCGTGGTTAATAAACCTAGTATCAAATGCAATTAAACATTAAACATGTGATACCCCAATTGAAAAAAATATATATATACACACATACACGTGTGTGTGTGTGTGTGAAATCCATTATTCAATTAAATAAATTGATTAATAATGAACAAATACATCTTAACCAATTTGAGGGAAACATTTCAATTTCATACAACAAATGTTGTAGGACTGTAATGTAATAATAATGTAAATGCCCGGTGGGACAGATTATGGAAGAGTCATACATTGCCCATGCCCTAGAATATACATTTGGTTCAGAATTTACATTGTACTGTAAAAATCCACTTGCCATCCATCCGTCCATCCATCCATTTATTTTCAATGCCGATGAATTAGGCAGGTCGCTGGCCATCCATACAGCCGTTTTCTATACTGGTTATTAGGCAGGTTGCTGGCCAATCACGCATAAGGCATATGGACAAAAACATTTAGGCAGACACTTGTAATTGTTTTAGAGCAGGGGTCTCCAAGTCTGGTCCTCGGGAGCCCCAATCCAGCCGAGAACAGGCTGAACAGGGGCTCCCAAGGACTGGACTTGGAGATCCTTGATTTAGAGTCTTCACTGAATTTAACATGCATGTTTGTTGTTCTACTTCTTCCATTCATAACTTTGCTGCTATGAATTGGGAATTTCTCCATTGCGAGACCAATAAAGGTTTTCCTATCTTTTCCTATGTTTCTGGAATGTGTGAGGAAGCCAGAGTACCATGAGAAAACACACACAAGTTGAATGGGTAGAACATGCCAACTCCACAGAAGAAGGCCGGGGCCAGGTTCAAACCCCAACTCAAACAGAAAAGCTATGAGGTCTTGGCACCACCTCACTAACCGTCCAGTTAGGTGGCATATTGGCATAGAGGGATTGTTATTATAAGGACAATAACCAATGCTCAATTAACTTCATGCTTTCACAGCATTAACATAATTTATGGGGAATTGCAATATTTCCAAGGCTTCAACCAGTCAGTAATAATGAGCAAGATATGAATCCACTAGACAAACATTGTAGGTCTTTTCTATTTATTTGTGTGAAGCAAAAAAAAAAAAACAGTTTGGAAGTTGCAAAGTTCCTTCGTAATTGTGAATGCAATATATGACGTGAGTAAAGCAACTCAGTCAGACATTAGTATGTTTTCCTGTACAAGAAGATGCACACCATGCAATGAGGTCTCCATGCCCTCATTTCAGAACATTTTCCGTAAAGAAAAAAAATAGGAGAGTAACATTTTGTGTTCAACATAGTGATACAAGTAGAATAACGCTCTGCATGATTACATCAAAATAGGAGAAAACAACATGCTGTGTGATGTAATGCACATATTGAATCTGTGTAAAAAGTGAATTCAATTGGTTATTGCAAGCAGACACAATAAGAGTCCCTATTTCAAAATTATTCATATACACCAATACAGTAGTAGCATGTAAATATTTTCCAGTGAAGTGCACGTGATGGTACAATACAAATGTTTATTTTTTTGTGGTCAAAACAAAAGTGAATGCTAACTAGAGATTTGTCCTAAATGAGGCAGGATGTTTTCAGGTTTATCTCTATGACTTGAAACAAAGTGACTGAAAATAAGACCACTTAGACAGTGTCTGTGTTCTTGGACTCAACCACCTTGGCTGCAATGTCCCTGTAGGATTTATGATCTCCCACTCTGGCCATTCGCTCTTCCTCTTTCTTCTCTTTCCTCAGTAGCCGATAGTTGAGACCCATACCCATGAAGAGGAAGAAACTAGAGACGATGAGGAGAATCCCGCAGCCCTGGTACGTGTACTTGTAGTCGTGATAGATGTCCTTGAACTTTCCTGTGAGGAGGAGGATAATAAGGGTGTGATGTAATTACGGCAGTCCACACCACAGTATAGAGTGAAACTTCCACAGTCAAATACCAGCAAAGTTGGCACAATTTGGAATACGAACAAGTGTCATGATAACCGTAGAAACATCAATGGAACTGACTGGGACACAGCACAGGGTCTGGCCCTTCAGCGCAGCATTTAATATCAGTTGCATTGCATAAATAAATTTCAATGACTAGCGGTAACATGACAAAAAATGTTGCCAAAAAAATACAAATTAAAAAAAATCTTAATACAGGGGCCCCTCGGTTTCACGACGGGTTCTACATGAAGTTTCAATGGTAAGCACAGTGTGCAAATAAGTAGTTTGCGCAGCGGTGTACTTAATGCCTTGAAGCATTTTTCATACAAATATTTACTGTTGGGCAGCACGGCGGTTGACCGATTAGCACACCCGCCTCACAGTGCAGAGGGTGTGGGGGTGTGGAGTTCTCCCCGTGCTGGTGTGGGTTTTCTCCGGGTACTGCGGTTTCCTCCCACATTCCAAAAACTTGCATGGCAGGTCACTGGAGTGCTCTAAATTTTCCCTCGGTGTGATTGTGGGTGTGAATGTTCTGCAAATAGCTTCATCCGTGGGTGCCGAATTTCGACTTTACAAGGTTCCACTTTACTCTTTATTTTTTTGTATTTTCACTGATTGTGGGTGAATCTGGAATGTAACTCTTGTGATAAACAGAAGTTCACTGGTGTTGCTTTTTTTGGTTGTATTAAACATTGATTCACTTCTATTTTTACTTGTATGCTATGTATGACAGAACAGATAATATTCGACTGTGGAGGTTCCACTGTAACATTTGCGACTGAGTCGGTTACCTAGCAAAGGGGGTCCCAGCAACACGGGGCCACATTCAATGATAGTGACCAGGCCAACGGCACTGGAGAAGCGCTGCGCTCCCACCAGGTCCATCAGTGTCTCGAACAATACAGAGCTCAGCCAGCCGAAAGCAAAGCCAAAGAACATGGAGTAAATCACAAAGCCTTTGTAGTCGACTGACATAGGGGCGAAGACGTGACACACGCCGTTGTACAGCACCGAGGCGGCAAAGAAGTACTGGATCCTTGGCCGAACCCATTTGCTGTTGGCCACAATGCCCATCGAGGGCCGCGCGACCATGTCAACAAACGCCAGGACAGACAGCAGGAAAGCAGCTTTCTCTTTCGGGATGTCTTTGCTCTTTGCAAAATTGCTCAGGAACACTAACGGTGCGAAAAGGCCAAAGAACATGACGATATTGCCCGAAATGTAAAGCAAGAAGCCACGATGCTTGAACAAAGACAGATCGAGGAAGCTGTTCATGATTTGCGAACAGCTCCTTCGCTCCGTAGTCTTCTCCACCGGTTTGGGCTTCGGTCCGATGGGTCGCATAAGGGAACCGGCGACGCAGCAGTTGAGCAGCAGGCCGCCCAGGATGAGGAAGCTTCCTCTCCAGCCAAAGCGGTCGTAGAACCATGTGTTGAGAGGCGCCAACGTGGAAAGGAAGACTGGACTACCAGCCATGGCAATGCCGTTGGCAATGGGACGCCTATTGTAGAAGTATTTCCCAATCATAGTGAGGGCGGGGTTTAGGTTGAAGGACAACCCCAAACCTAAAACACAATCACAAATATTATTTAAACGGGACATATTTTGGAAAATGGGACTTTTGAATGGTGTAAAGATGGAACTCTGGAGGGCCTGGCCAAGCATGAAATGTGAAATTTAACAACCACCGTTAATCTTTTCCAGTCTATTTTCTGAAATTTGTGAAATATGTCTTCACACCGTACGATTAGTTTACACCAGGGGTGTCAAACTCATTTCTGTCGTGGGGCACATAGTAGTTAGGGTTTGACTTGGAGGGCCATTATGAATTTTGGGAAACCATATAAACGTTTGATCACCTCCACATATTACATACGCAGCACACAACAAATTGATGAATAACTAGTTTCTAAAATCAGAAGTCAAGAATAATGACTGTTATTGTGGATTACATATGACAATTTGAAATTTTGGTTCAGACTTTAGCAAGCCTCATGGAACTTGACATGCTTGATTTGCTTTCATGGGCCACAGAAAATGATGCGGCGGGCCAGATCTGGCCCCCGGGCCTTGACTTTGACACTTGTGCTTTACATAATCCCTGTTCACTTTCTCCTCCCATTCCTTAGAAGCTAGGTTGGGCAAAGGTTTGCCATTTTCTGAATAATAGTGAATGTAGTCCTGCCCTATTTTTTACACAATCTGGGTTCTACTTCCACACGTACAAGCCACTTATCTCATCGCAATGATCTTAGCTCAGCTACCTGCCATTTCCGCAGTGTATGCGATGAGTTGCTCACTTGCATGAGATAGGGCCATTCCCTCAAAATGGGCTAGTGCCAGCGAGACAATAAATGCTTAAGTGCTATCATTCTTGATCATTGTCAGAGAAATGTTATTTCGACAAGGGAACCATTTTAAATTGTGGAAAACGGTATGCTTTACAGCATTTGGACAACCTATTGTTGTTTCAGAACAGTAGGTGGCATAGGTGTGCATGATTGGTGGTTAAAAAAACAAAAAAATCAAACGTAAAGTACAGTACCTCCCACTACACCAATGCAAAAATACAGTGCTTGGACAGAGTTGCAGAAAGAGGCGGCTACAAGGCCCAATCCGGAAAGACATCCTCCCAGCATCATAACAGGACGACTTCCATATTTATTCACCAGGATGCTGCTGATAGGACCTGAGAATAAATAAACAAGTACGCACACGATGACTGTATTGAGTTGGATTGGATGTGACTGCAATTCTGTTTTTGTCCACAAGAGAGCCACAGCACCACATCTGAGGCCAAGCAAACTCGCAGCAACTTGTGCATCATTTTTGTCAGTGGTGCACTGCAGTAGATGCGTTTTCATTCCATTCATAATAGGATCCGTCAGAAAAACTGAGAGCTGTAATGAAATAATAATTTATTTGGCTTGGAGATGCATACACATTGACAGGTGTAATTTGTTTGTGGAATCTCCTGAAATTGACTTGAAATACATTTGAAAGATGATTGGGAAGTTCAGGCCTGGGTGTTTTATTTTGTGAACGTGTGGATGGAGGTTGTGGACACAGTGTGTTCGCGCTACAATATCAGCAAATCTTTAATGCAGGGCTCTTAGAATTAAGCTGTTATTCAAGTAGAATGAAGCCACAAGTGTTTGGTTCTGCAGCCATGTGAGGATTCTGTAAACCGGTGGTAAGAAATCTTCCGCCCATGGCTCAAAATATGGTCCATGAGAACACTTCGTTCGGCCTTCCATGCAATGCGTGCAATTCGTTCATATGTGGGTTCTAAGAGGCTTTGAGTGTCTATGAGGGCCCACGGGGAAGATCGCCTTCTTGCCAAATCCCCACACTGCCCAGTCCATCTAAATGGAAACTGACAGTTTTTGTTTAGAGGTTGTCCAAACTCATTTGCCGGCGCCACGCGAGACAAAAGGTCTTTAAATTGTAATGCAGGCCGTCTCCGAGCTATCAATGAGTTCTTTCCTGGCAGGGCCGAGGGGAGAGCTGCCCGGGATAAAAAGGTTGGAGACGAACCGGTGCGGAATATTATGAAGGTAATGGATCAAAAATGGAGGGAGTACAGAGGTGTGCAACAGTCGCTTAATGAACTCGTCCCGCTGACGTGCAGCGAGTGCTAAGCAGGCAAAGCTTCAGCATCGCAGTGCCTGCAAACACATTTCCCTGCTAACTTTCAATTTCTAATGTGCCACTTGCTGTCATCTGTGTATATTTATATCGAAACATTTGCATTAATTGACGGTGTCAGTCAGCCTCTCGGTGGAATGTGTCGCTATACGATAAGCAGCTTTGATTCATTTGATGTTAAACATCCTGTTTGCTGATGTCATGAGGAATGAGAGATTAAGATGGATGTGTTGTTTCATTTGATTGGACATGAAATGAGCTATTGTTGACTTAACTAGCAGAACTCATTCTTACATAATGTATGATGCCATTGTATGAATTCATAGCGCAACTAGCTTTCATTTGTTTGCACACTTTCCGAACACATTTTTCACTTAAAAACATACATTAGTGTTTGTGGTGTAATATTGTGTGATGCAATGTTTTCAGGTTCATATTCATTTGCCATACTAAGGAAATACCTGTACGTTCTAGACACTTTTCAGAGATCGCCAAAAACTGGCCACTTTCATCCTTTTTAGCCGTTTGTCTCGCATCGGAATAAAGAGAAGTGCAACTCTTTTCATTCTGAAGCATATAGCTGCGAGGGACGGCCGGTATCTTTCTTCTCCCTCTGAGGAATATCATGCAGAGTAGACAAAAGCTCCATCATCACCTGCCCTGCGTGTTTTCATTCATCTCATCAAAGTGGCCTACCTCACTTCTAACAAAACACATTCAGGATGTGTACAAATCAATCTAGCCAATCCAAAAATTCACCCAACGGTCATGTTTTGTAAACCTCAAAGACAATTTAGAGTCTTCAAAGTAGTGTTTTTTTTTTTTTCTCTTTTTAAGTCTTAAAAGAAGTTTTAGCAATTGGAAGCAGTAGGGGTTCAGTCCATCCGAACTTCAAAGGGTTAGAATGTGGCTGCGGAACTAAATAAGGGAATTTAGAGACAATTGTTGGAAGAAATGCGAGTGTGCTTCCTGAGGACTGTTGAAGTGCCCTTGGCCAAGGCACTTAATCAGTTGAGGAGTTCTTTCCTTGCATGGTGTGAATGTGTGATGTACTGCATGCAACACTGAAGCAGAGTGAAAGGACAACAGTACTTTCTTGAAAGTACTCATTATCACCACCTTGTGCCTTTTAGGACATCCCCATTTAAGTCGTTATGCTGTAGCTGAAATGTGTAGTTAGCAAGCTGGTACACAACATCCAACTACATACATAATATGATGAAAATTAGGAAATGTAAATGTTTCTGCAACATACCCACTGTTTCAGTTTCCATTGAAGAAAGGCAAATGCAATTGTTCAATATAATTACAAAATGACATTATCACAATGACTCATTTTTATCATATAATCATTTAAATTCATTTAATTTAATCTCATTTAACTACTTGTTACATACGTTATAGTTAGCAGAGCAGTATGTGTAATGTGAAAAAATCCCGTACGACTTGTTTAAAAAAAAAAGAAAAAGAAAAAGAAGATGGGTATGAAATGAAGGGCACACATTATAAGAGAGTTATTGCACCTGAATTGCTGCAAATGTTTTGCCACTTAAAATATTGCCCAAGTGTTTCATTCGTCGGGTTGTTTTTCATGATGACTGATTCTGGTGGGGACACTTAATAGAACATTATAGTTTGACACAAATGGTCTGTTTGAATCATTCTTTCGGTAAAATCCCATATCTGAAGATGTAGTTACCTCCTCCGTACGTGACCGCTAACATGATGGAGGAAATCCAGGAGACCTGGCTGCTGGTAACATTGAAGATCATTTCAATTTCCTTGAAGAAGACAGTGATGGACTTGGGGAACGCATAAGAGAAGCCAATCGAGATGAAGGCCCCAATCACCACCATCCATCCCCAGCCGCCCTCCGGGGGGGTGTAGCCGACTGGACCTCCGACGGCCGGTGCCATTTTGACTAGCAAGGGTTGGTTTCTGTTTCTCTATATGTGGTGCAAACAGGGAGAACCTTTGCAGAAAAGAACACATTATTAATTCGTATTTTCTCTTCCTAAAAGGGGAAGTCAACTCAAATGTTAGTTTTTTTTTTAATTTTTCTTAAGAATATGTTGTATGTGGCCCCGCAAAGTATAAATCCTGTATTCTGATTCATGTTGTGCTTGTGCAATATGAACTGAGCAGAAAAAATTTTATCCATCTCAGGTTTTGTGGCCAAGTTGCCACTTGCTGTCGACTGAAGAGAGATCACAGATGCTCAAGGCTCGAGTAATGAGCAATCATGGTTCACCTGTTTTCCGAGTTTGGTCATGTGGCATTTGCAAGCTGAGCTTTGATTGGTCATTACCTGAGCCCTGAGCAACTGTGATGTCATTTTCATTTGACAGCAAGTGGCAAAATGGCTGCCTTCTGAGGTAAATAAAAATGGATGGATTTTATGGCTTAAATCATATTCCACAAACACAATATTAATGTGTTTACACTAGTGGGGTGTAAAGAACACAATATAATTATGAAGTTTTGAGTTGACTTCCCCTTTGATATTCCATTTTTCATTGTTTGTCATTTGTCAGTACAATAGGATATTGTGTCACCATCCTGAAACAATCCTATTTGTCACTTGTATTGGTCAAGAGGAAACCTTTCCATTCAGTGTTTGCACATGTTTCAATGTAATTAGTTCCAAGGAGTCCTAGTGTCATGTCTGTGATATGATTTTTTTGAAATACCCTAACGAACAAGAATTACTATGATACCTTTTAACCCTCTTTTTCTAGCTTTGCTGAAATTATCCTGCTTTGAGGGGGTGGTCACGCGAGTGCAAACCATCAACACAGTAATTGTATTTTCATTAGGGGAGGCGCCAGTTCATCACTAAAATACTGAATTAAACTTGCCACTTTGTGTTGTGGATCTGTAGATATCGTTTATCTTCCCCAAACTTGAGGTAGGGGAATTTTGTCACATTCCACTTCAAAACTTCGATCCAAAGTAATCAAGACAAAACTGTGGTGGTGTGATGGAGGTGAGTCTCATGTTTTATCTATAGTTTAAAATCAACATGAGCGCGGTAGCCACCATGACTAAAGTGCGCCTCTGAGCGCTTCTGAGTCGAGCACATCCTGAACATTTTGCTAAGTGGACAACAGGGTGCGAGATTGAGGATGCTCTTAAGGAGATAGCTCGGCTCTGCACGCGCTCCCTTCCACTGATCTCCAGCAGTCTCGCTTAAGTCTCGATGAATAAGAGTCCATTTGCGGAGTCAACAACTTACTGTGTTGTTTACACTGGGGAGGCCACTCGGAGAAAACATCGATCAGAGCATGAACATGAGGAATTCACAGAGCTGCGTAGCCCCCAGCTCTATGAAGGGCTCCTTTTTCTTGAACCGCTTTGTACTTGATTTGGTTGACGAATTCTCTTATAAAAGAGCGGTCTTATAAACGTATTGGAGAGGCCACTTCTGCGTAGTGAGGAGTAAATATTTAATGTGTGAAAGAACTTTTGTTATTGAGCTGGGATTTTGGCTGCTGCTATGCAGCTGTAAATGTTTCTCCTGCACCGAACTAGTGAAAAAATGGGGGAGAAACTGACGTGTTCTTATTTACAGCATTCATACACACCGTTGATGTCACCTGGTCTACAAAAATAGTTATCACTTCCACATTGAGCCATTCATTTTTGTATGGATGGATTAGCTTGACAAAGCGCAATTGCTTCTTCCCGCATCATGTTACAGTATTTTTATTATTTAACAAGAAGAGAATATATATTACTGTACAATGTTTTTCTACAATACTGTGTATTTTGTGAGTCTTTTAAATCGAGATGGACATACAATAGCCTATTTTGTTCAACATAGAATGCACATTGCAGACAGACTGTCTATGTCAGTGTTACCCAACCTTTATTCATCCATAGGACCTTGTTTCTATTTACTCCCAAAATGATTTGCTTCGTGTAAAATCTCAGCATGTTTACTTGAACACAAAGCTATTTTGGGGCTGAGTATTTGGGGTCTGAATGCAAAGGGTGGATACACAGGTTAATGGTACCTTCTGCTATCTAGTGGAAGAGCATTTATTGTTTTGCCTTTCACTATATGATGCTGGCATTAATATCTGAACACAGATACATTTTTTGGGGAGTAATTCAATAATGAGTGAAATCAGATCTCTCACAGCACAGTGGTTGGGAGTCGCTGACCTGTGTCCAGCCTGCGTAGCTGTAAACATGGGATAGCTTTGGTGAGGTGAATGTTCCGGATCCCCCTTCACTCTCGTCGTCTATCCGAATTTGCAAACCAAAAATCAGCATGAATGCAAGAACACCCACTTGAACAATATTCGCTGTCTAGAAATACTGTAGTTGCTATCCGTCCATACAAGAGCAGGAGTGAGTCGGGAGGGAACCGGAGGTGGGATGGGGGGCGGGTGGGG
>NW_017805002.1:3319131-3370996 GCF_001891065.2 Hippocampus comes
TGGGGGGGTGCAGGGGTTTTATGTTCTGTGCTGGCGTTGAAGGGATGAAAAATTCAACGGCTGACTGGAGTTGATAAATGGACATGGTAAACAGGGACAAGGCTCCAGATAAAGCGGCAAAATCACTGAGATAATGAAAAGAAAAAGACATTTATGTAAAAGGATTGATTGCCAAGTTCTAAACTAAATTGGTGAAAATTAAAGTCAATAAATGGTCTGCGACAGGCAGAGACATTAATGCCCCTGAAACTTTAAAGGTCGAAAAAAAAGAGCAGGGGGTTGCTTTTGTGCCTCTTAAAAACAAATAGCGGCACAAGGCAACTGGTGGGGGGGCTCTGCAGAGACTCAGTGGGCGTGCGCATTATGCCAAAAGTATACACTACTTGCTACTTGCTCGCCAGACCATAACTTAATTGAAGTTTAATGTTGAGATAATAGCTGTTGGATTGGGGTAACATTAAAAGAAGCCTTGAAATAACATCTCGACTACAACAAATCCTCCATAGAGGCTGATATTTTCCGTTTCGCATTTATGATTAGCTTTGTACAGCCACTAACTTGGCAAGAATTCCCACTGAAAATCATTAGATGAGCATGTAGCTTTGCGATGCTTCGAGCAATCTCATTCATTCTCCCTGCAGCCCTGCTTTGGGCCTCTTGCGACTCGTGACTGCTTATCGAGTGGTTTTGTCTCATTGAAAATAGATGAGTATTAAATATTTGCATAGGGAAATTAGATCTTCACATAATACTTGTACGTCACCACGAGCTTGACAAAGCGACACGCGTTTCACCGATGCTGAATTCAGTAGGCTTTGTTGCATCAGGAATTTTGAAAGCGTGGCTAGTGTTAAAAGTGGGAAGCATCTTACCTCGGCTGGCAGGCGCTCTCAAAATAGGGCCAGATAAGCTCAGCGGGACACGTCACTGCAGATCATGGAGGAGACTCCTTGACTATGGAGCGAAAGGAATACAGCCTATGTGCTTCACAGACGCTCCGAAAGTGATCTGTCAGTTTACATCCAGTCTGACGGCAATAAACCTCGCTGGCATCAACTCTGCCTCAAACGTCATCCGTTTTTTGTTCCCTAGATAACTTCAAAGTTTGGAGTCCATTCAGTGCCCAGATGAAAGTTGGACAGTTTAGTGCAAGGGAGTTTGGTGGGTCACCTCTTATTAGTCCGGGGAGGCTTAGTGCCATGGCCTTACAATGCTTTCCCCACCCCTTCGTCATGTGCCGAGGCCACGCTCATTCACAGCCGAGCCCTGTGGCATGTTTGACCTACAAGGATATCCAATCATGTCTGCACTCTAAGAGATAAGATGCTTTCTGACACGCCGACTTCCTCCATTGGCTGATTTATCCGGTCCTGAATATTAGAAGTCGTTACCATCCAACAACAGATATTGTTGATCGGTGTCATTTTTAACACTTCATAGGTCAGCCCCCGGCCAGGCATTTCCTTCCTAGTGAGCGAGTTTCTATCAAAGCTTGGGAATGTGAAATCTTATCTTCATGAAGCATGTCTTTTCTTTGTTTGGAGGGTCAGTGTTGCCAAACCCGTTTTTAGTACTCTAAAATCACTTAAACACCTCGGAGCATGTTCAGTATAATAAAACCTTCATGCTTGGTAACTCTCACCAATAGGCACTTGTCCAACCAACAGACTTATCCATTTTTAAAGTATCAAAGAACGTCACTTTATCGGATATTTAAAAAGGAAACAAAAAAGTCATCATTTATGACAATTGTCTTCTATAAGTACAGTGTATGTACTTTTTCCTTCTGTTTATGTATAGTTATTTTTCTTTCTGAAACAATCTGCTCTGTGCTGGTTACCCTGTACTGCTCTAACACCTGCATTTCTCCTGTGCGAATCTTATCTTATTCTGTATACCTCTCAGAGAAGAAGAATTTCATGTACCGTATACATATTCATGCCACACGGCAGTTTGATCTTTAAATCAGAAAGTAATTGGTATTATATAAGACAAGCTGAGATCCTCCATCTCTGTCTCCCGATTCAATCCCTCGGAGGCAAGAACGACATGCTCTTGCATGGCGTCAATCGGTCCAGTACAAGTAACAAATCTGCTGTAACCTGCTCACTTCATCGCCCTAGTTGCTTTTAGTCATGCTAAGACTCTGGAAAGGATGGAATAAAGGCTTTCTCCATCTGCCTCATCACGTCTCAGGATGCCTACCTGTTGGAATGTTTTACCCCTGTGACTCTGAATTTCAGACATCTCATAACTTGATGGGATGTGTGTTTTACTGTTTGCATTAAGTCGTCTTGACATTGATTGACCATTCCACAATAGAGCTGCACTGAATAGACTCCAGCTTACCCGGGAGCCTGAACAGGGTAAGCCAAATAAAATGCATGGATGGATGAATTCCATACATTGTCCTGTAGTGCGGTGGTCCCCAACGTTTCATCTGCCATGGGCTGCAAATCAATATTTTCACTGACCTAGAAAAAGCATTTTAAAAATACAACTCAACATTTTGCTGAATAGAGCTGGAATTAGGGGGAACCTCGCGCTTGTTTCTCTTCGACAAGCCAGTCCCATCTTGGGGTGATGGGATGCGATGACACTTAAAGTGGGTTACTTATGTCCGGTCTACTCTGTCATTTTGTTTTGGTCACCGCCTTGATGTTGGAACTGGAAGCAAGATATTCAGTCAGGTTTTGGAGCAGTTTTGAAGGCTTCATTGCCTCATTTGTGAGTTTGCCACCAGAAATTTCGCACTGCGGGATTAAGGCAAGAAAATCACATTGAGTGATAAACCCAAATTTCAAGTTTGACTGCTGATATTGGCTTTTAAATGCAGCAGTTTTTTTTCTTGGAAGTTATCGGCTCTTTTTCCTCTCATTATCTCTCCTTTTCACCTTTCAGAAGATTTTTATCCACACATTTTTGCTCTTTTTGTGGGATACTTTTTTACTACCATATCGCGTGACCTAGAGAAGTTTTCCTTGTGAACAGGGGCACAGGCGGATGCATCTTCTTTTCAAAATAAAACTTCATTCAGACTCTGATGTGTAAAAATGTACATTCATTTTTTTTAGTCTGACTCTGCAGCCTGGTATCAAATGTACTAGTCCGTAACCTGGTGGTTGGATGCTGCTGCTGTACTGTCGTTGACAGAGACTCCTCTGTTGACAACGGTCCAGATACAGAGTATTATGTTTTTGAGATAATGAATGGCTGCAATGAGTGGCATAAGACGACAACGTCAGAAGGCACATTAATGCTGTGCTTTTCTGACAGTCTATGTATAGTGTCAAAGTGTTTTCCATACAAATATTTATCATAATTCTGGCTTTTATACAAACGTAGGTTGAAGACATTTTCCGACTTAAGTACAAATTCAAGTTACGTAGTCATTTGAATTTGTGGCTGAGACTTCTGCGCCTATTGAAAGAAAAATAAAACCAGGTTCCGACCCAGCCCACAAACATTCAACACTGTATCCAGTTTGCCATAATTTAAACTCATTAATATTGCAACCAGACACTATTTGCATAAAAAAAAGACCCGTGATCCAATTGTCTAACAATTTTTTTCTACAATCTCGCTTGGTGTAAAGAAGCTGTAAGTGAGCTTTCATAAACACTCATTTGCGACCTGCGGTTTGGTGTATTTGCAGCGAGTGTTTGAGGGGAAAAAAAGTCCATATAGCATTTTCTGTGGGATTAAAATTGATTATCTCAGCTAAAGACGGCTCCTATACAGTATAATCAGCTGTAAGGCGTCATGGCACACGTTCTCCTTCAACGTGCTGGTGTTCATTACTGCGCCTGAGCCCCCAAAGTGTGCCGCATGCAGCTTTTCATTTTACACTCTTAATGCATGATGTTAACTGGAGTTGGTTAGCAAAACAACACCCCGCCGCGTGAACGGGAAAGCAATAAACGCCGTACCGCCTCTGCAACTTTGACGTGACTGAGTGTGATTGTGCGGCGGCCAACGGAAAGATGCACTTGTGGGGCAAAAAGTCGGTGCCAATTACCTTTTAAGGTGCGTGCGCTACAAATGAAAGTGGAGTAAATCGTGTCGTGATGCACTGAGAGGAAGCCGGGTCCTTATAAGGGTCACATGCTGAATGTTTCCAAACTCAATTAGCTAAAAGTAAGGAAGCATCCATTCTGTTAAAGAGACTGTAGTGACAGGAGAGCTTTCACCTTACAGAGCACACTGAAGCAATAACACAATAACACACACTCACCAATAGTCATTATGTGTTTTTCTGTGTTTAGGAAAGGCTTTTTGCAGCAACACTGTCAGCGAGATACCGATCTTCATGGCATCAGTGCATAGGAAAGCAATTAAGAGGACTTTACTATGATGATGCATACGTTGGGTTTGTGTAACTGGGGTAAAAGTCATTCTAAACAGACTATTGAAGTTACATTTTGATCAGCTACCAAATAGACTTGCATTGGAATATGTGTCAAAAGTTAGCATGAAGGTTAACGTGTTTGATTGTACCTATGAGCTGTCTTTTTGATTTCCACTGTTATCCAGCTAGTAATTATTTCCAAGTTCGAAACTGCAAGGTATTGTTTGAATCACCATTGCTTGGTTCGTTCGGCAAGCCAAGGCAGCTTTATTTATATTGCACATTCCATACACAAAGCAACTCAATGTGCTTCACACAAGCAAAATCAAACAAAACAGACAGTTAAAGATATTCCGAAGCAAACCAGAAAAAAAACAATTTTGGCAGATAGTGAGGCGTCAGGATATTTTATTGCAATTCCCAGTTGAAGTTTAATGGCAAACGAAACAGAAAGTGCAAAGATAAACAATGACTCATTGTGTTCAAGTCCGATAGCTTAAAGTTAACATACAGTATAATGAGAAAGACCATAGTCAAATAGCACTCATATGGCAAGATTATTCAAGCAAATGGCTATTTGAACACAAATGGTGCAGCAAGACAAGTAGAGGGACAATTTAACACTACCCAGAGACATATATTATTTATCCTCTGCAAAAAACGATGAACATTACTACAGCTTACTGAGTTTACAGTAGTTGTGTATCTCTTCTTTGTTGGTGTCTGCATGACTCTATTACACTGTCCCTTAGTGCCAAGGTCGCCATCACCAAGAGCCACAATGGATTAATCACGATGCACAAACTGTTTAATTCTTTGCATTTTGTTTAATTTTTCCTGTATGAAGTACACTATTGTAAACAGAACACTATAAAGGCCAGTCAAAGAATGTACACATATTTTTTGTGTGTCCTGCAAGATGGGCATTCTGTTGCATTTGTATTTTGTTTCATTTTTATTTGTTTGAAGCATAACACTAAAAGAACAGATTGTCTTGTACATTCTACAGATTTTCAGGTCTTGACTGCATCTCAGTTTGACACACAATTACACAATGTAACGTCTATCTGGTGTGCAGAAGAAAAAAAAACATCTTGGAGGTCTTTGCCAGGGTGACATGTATCAAGGTGTTCATGAAGTTACAAAGCAATTTGGGGCCTGCTTTGTGAACGAGCCGAGCACATTTCAATGTTATCGCTGGGATTGTGAACGCTACACAAAGGGAGCACAGCGACACACACCAGTGGGCGCTACAAAGGCGAGCCAAGACAGCGTCGGAAGCGACAGCTCTTGGAAAGCTTCCTGATAAATACATCAGACGAATGAGATTTTTTTTCTTTTTAATCTTTTGTCTTATTTATAAGGAAAATGCATATATATATATATATATATATATATAGAGAGAGAGAGAGAGAGAGAGAGAGAGAGAGAGAGAGAGAGAGAGAGAGAGAGAGAGACCCACACCCACACACCCACACACACATTGCACTCTCCATCTAGTTTGGAATATTTGAAGCACCCCCTTTGTGCTGACAAATATCCGGCTTTACAATGCTCCCTGTTATAACATCAAATAGCTATATTGCAATCATGCTCAAGTTGTTTTCCCGTCTAGCAACATATTGGATTGACGGTATTTACTGACTAGATATGTCCAACTTTTAAAAGCATCTTATTATGTTGATGTAATGGACAGATGAAAGGCATTTTATTGACAGAGCACTTAGTCTTAACAAAGGCACTTCATGGCACTTGGCATAAAGATAAAAGGAGGAATTAAAATCAACAAACGTTACCATGAAACGGGGTTGACAAATACCGAGAACCAGAATAAATTGAACAGTTTCTCTCCAAGTGAGGAAAGACTGATTCTCCGATCTCTCTGAAAGATCATCACAGGCGATGTGATGATCTTTGTGTGGGGTCATTAGGAGTGATTCGTCCTCGGAAAATGGTCAGGGCCAATTGTAAACATTTCATTTTAACGTTCCATTTTTAAAATGGGAAATATTTGTGTGTTGAGTCGAGGCACAGATTCGGTGATTGTGACGTGAACTGGAACTAGGGCTGGGCGATATATCTTTATCATATTAAAATCGAGATATGAACATTGAAGATATGAATACCGAAATGAGGATGATATCAGCTGTGTGACCTTGTCACACTTGAGGTGCATGTAAATCTCAGTTCACCCAACCACATTCCTCCTTTCAAGTTTGCCGCTGATCGACAGTTAAACCACCAGATGGTGGTTGCAAGAAATTTGCTTCCGTGTTTGCTGTCAATCAAATAGAGACAGTACATATATATTGTCTTCTATAACATTAATAATAATAATAATACATTTTATTTATAAGCGCCTTTCATCACCATATTTATAATTTCAAAATTACCAGTGGATAAAATAGCAGAGCTTGTTGTAAAAATGAACGAGCAGTCCGCACCTCAAGTGAATAAAAAGTCATACAATGCAACATTGTATGGGGAGCCGCAAAACGCGATCCAGACTGGCATAATTCGTATCGCTAGGAATCCACGCTTCAAATCACTATGTAATGCATCAATGCATACACAACCATCGTCACGTGCAGGGGAAGAGTGGTTAACTTTTTGTTTTTTCCCCAGGCCACAAAACACATCCATCCATCCACATACTGAACCGCTTATCTTAACTGCGGTTGTGCATGGACAAAAACCACACGTTGATGCAGTTAACACACACATGCACACAAACACAATTAACACTTATGTTGTAATTAAAGCACAGTTGCAGTACAATGTGAAATAAATTATCTTTAGTTTATTGCTGACTTTGCTCATGTTGATGGCTGTCAGTACGTTTGTTTATAAAAATGCATAGTTTTCACTGAACCCATCGTAATACCATTATCGTATCATTACAAAAATATTAAGATCTTAAATTTTAGCCATAACACACAGCCCTAACTGGAACGATGGTTGATTAGGAAGTGACCTGAATCTCTTGTTGTTTTTGGACTGAGTAGAGAAGTAACTGACTATGTTGAGTGTTTGTATAACGTGTCTCGAAAGTCATTCAGCACTCTGAACATGGGTTTGCAACCGCAATGTAGTTGTCCAGTTTATAAAGAGTCCATTCCATTTCTTACTCTTCTACTGTGACTTTGACTACTCTTTCTTTTTGTATTGTCCAGCAGTCTGGATGTCTTGTGGCACAGTGCTGCCTCTCAGAGTTCAACCTTGGAACTATAGCAGGGTTCTAGGTTTGGGTGCGAGGATTCGCGATTGTTCACAGTGATATTATTTTGTTTAAGGTGTGCTACGTCGGTCATCTCAAGTATACCGCACATGATAAGAGCAGTAACAACACACTTTCTGATTGTATGGGTTCTGTCACAACACTTGCTAAAATCCAAACAAAAGCAATTACAGTAAAGTTTTGAGAATGATTATAAAGGACACAGTGCTTGGCTCATTTTGGCGAGTTGTGTTCTTTCTTGCATGCACTTTAGAAGCCACATGCGTAGAAGAGAGAGAAATAAAATGGCCTTTTGGAGTGTACTTCCTGCTCCTTTGTGGCGCGTTCAATGGCGTTCTCTTTGCAGGTGTCACATATCATCCGCATGACACTTCATTGTACAATCGGAACAAATGCCTCATTTGAAACAAAATAGCATGCTGGTCTTGGATCTATCCAGATGAGGAGCCTTTGTGGCTGCAGCGGGAATGTTAAATTGTATTTTTCCTGCTATATTGCAGTTCACCCGCTGCAGATTGTTTTTATTCTGGAATTAATCTGCATTTTCCCAACACTGTCGACCCACACCGGGTTCGAATCCACGCCACCATCATTTTACTGGCTTGGAAGTGGAGAGTGCTGATCGCTGAGCTAAAATCCCCAGTCACCAGGAATGAGGTTTTACTAAATTGTGTTGCTCAATCTCAAGTATCAAGAATCTGGCTTCTGTTACACTTCTCCAGTACGGAAATCCCAGCTATATCATGGAAGTCAGCGGTTTATAATATTGCCGAATGTAAATATCCTGATGGATGGTGTCCGATGTTCAAGTCCTATTATATTTTAGTTAGACTTTTGCCAAAAATATTTCAATTGCTGCAAAAATTGTGGACACTCATATCTGGGGAAAGTGGATGAGGGAGCCTGAGAGGTATTAAGGGAGAGGAGTGGAGGTAGAGTGGATCCGCTACTATGTACAGCAGCAAAGAGAGCTGACCTTGAAGGGAATAGGGAAAATTGGCACGGAGGGACGGAGTGGGGGTGAGGTACGGGGGTACGGTAACAAGTAACAAGAGGCTGCCATCTATAAGGGAGGCAATTCGGAGCAGTTTATCCGATGGGGTCAATTCCCGCTGCAGTGCGGTAGATCAGGGTTTTCCGAGCCTGAGTGCACCTCCTTAGTGGGAACTTGTCAGGTCTGTTTGGACACAAGTATTGTGACACCTTACTGTTATTACTTTACACGACCAGGATTTTTGGGGTCGATCAGTGATCAGAATGTTTGAAGAAAAAAAACAATACTCGGATCACCGATTCGATCAAAAGATGGAGCAATATCTATCTATCTATCTATCTATCTATCTATCTATCTATCTATCTATCTATCTATCTATCTATCTATCTATCTATCTATCTATCTATCTATCTATTTTTTAAACAACTTATATATTTAATCTACAGTCTACTGCCACCATTGAGAAAATGCATTGGAGAAGAAATCTATATGTTGTCTACTTTCTGTCACCACATTGTGTCATAAAGTCATCATGAAGACATTGGCCAGTATCAGATTTTGACAGCTGTATAACCATGACACTGTCAAAAGCAATAAAATGTGTTATTTTGAAATGTAATTCGTTTTAAAATTGAACTCAATGTATTTTATTTTTAGCTTGGAAAATGGTGGGGGACGATCACAAATCCTAATGTATGTGGTAAGTGCAGTACATGCCCTGTGGATCCTTGTACTATGGCAGACATCTGGTTAGGGAGAGGAGAGTCGAAAATGTCTTTGGAGATATTGTGTGGTGTGCTTTGTTGGTCATTTCGATAAGAGCATGACGATTAACATTATTTCAGAGCTTGTTCGTCCAACCCCAACTCCTTCATTGACCCCAATAAAGGGGTCTAATCCTAAATGGAAAATATTTCATCTATCTTGTGAATTCTTTTGTGAATATGCTCATCATCCTTTGCCATCTTAAAACTACAAGAAAGACGAAGCCGATAGCATTTTTTTTTATTCCCCAACGAGTGCGTGACCTGTTCTATTTTGAATCTTTGTCACTGTACACCTTTGAGAGAAGCCAGATGGCCGCTGTGTCGAGTGATACAATTTGAAAGACAAGAGCGCTGTTGCACTGTGGTGCCGGGAGCCCTTTGGCTCAGAGCCCAGGTCTGGAAGAAGCACATAGGCACTGCAACATGTTTGAATTCTTTGTCATCATCATCTTCCTCGTGGCCTCCACCTGCATGGCTGAAGTGGGTGTTGTCTGCAGCAGGCTGGAAAATATAAAATGAGCTTCTCAGTGGCATGATGTTAAAATAAGCTAAAGTTATAGCAGATTCATCAATATACAGGTATACTAAATGAAGGAGGACATCTTGTGGACAGGGTTTACTCTGCGTCTCAGTCTCATTCGATTGTGTGGCTGTACCAAATAAATCATTTGTTAAAACACAATAATCTAGTCTTGATTTGCAATACAAAAAAACTGTGTGCTTTCATGCTCTTGTCAGCTTTTAAAATAGATGTCAGATGATGGTTAGCATAGTCAAATAACAGCCTCCTTCCTGCATGTCCGTCATATCGATCGTGAGGGCTTGACATGTGGATCAATCACAACCACCACAAAGGCAATTTGCTGTTGAGAAGCATCGGGGTCTTATCATCTGAGGTGTTGTCAGGTGCATGCTCGACTGGAAACAACTTTATTTGCAATTTCTGACATTTGCTATTGCCCTTCTGTTATTTTTAGCATTACTTGGCTGATGACCCGATAGAAACGGTCATGTCAGTGCAGGTTCTTGACGGGGGTTGCAGCTGTATGCTGCTGTCCAAATATACCCCCCAAACACCACATTTATATCCTATGACATGAAGTACAAAACTTTACAATTCCTTCTTTTAAACTAACTGCTAACTGGAGTTAAATTACTGGTAAAGAAACTATGATAGTCTCCTTTGCTTGAGCCTGTGTGAGTTAGCACATGATTCACACATCTCTCTTTCAGGCTTTTTGGCTCTACAGTAATGATAGAAAAATGAAGCTCCCAGAACTGCTTCATGAACCAGTTGTATTTTTTTTTTTTTACTCCTCTGGATAGCACTGTTGATTTAAGGAAAGGGGTTTAACAAATAGCAAGTCTCTGTGCTTTCAACTTAGTGTTGAACAGAGAGGTCCAGCAAGAGGGCTCAATAAACACAACAGCTGGACCATGAAGCATCTTGACGCTTCATTTTCCCATCACTACTCTACAGTCTCTGACTGGCGAGTTTAGTCTGTTCAGAAAGGTTGCAGGACTGGTGTCACAAAGGATACATTTCAGTGTTCCCCTTCTGAGTAATCACCCTGACGTCTAATGCGCTTTAACACACATTTCTGCCATTCCTTATTGTACTCCTGGAAGAATTATTCTGTGATCCTCCACAGCTCCATTGTCATGGCTATATTGATGTCGTCCAAAACAAAAAATATATAATAAAAAACACATGCAGCCAGGTTGAGTGAGTGGGGAGTTCGCTCTTGTTCTTAGCCAAGAATTGCTGGATACTCAGGGCGTTGTGAGCAGATAGATCCATTGTGATAGTGAAGCAGCTACAACTTGTCCTGTCACAACCTTTGCTTCTCTGAACCAAGTAAATGATACAGGATTTCTTTGTTGACTTGCTGGTTGATCGTCTGAATCTGTAACTCACAGTGTATGATGCCTCTCACATCAAAGAATGTGATCTACATGACTTTGACTTTGGACTTTGACTGTCTTGGTCTCGTCTGACTCAGGCACTAGCGTTTTGTGTCTGAGGTTGTAAAAAAAGATCCATGACTCATCATTAGTGATGACTCTGTCTGATCTCATTGGTCTCATCATCACTCACTTTGCTCATTGCTTGATGACTTGACACAGAGGATAGGTATATAAAGGCAAAAGCAAAGCTTAATGACTGCAGAGAGCCGTGGTCACAGTTAGATACTCCAGGGTGATTACAGTGAAGAAGAAAACTTGTAGTTTGAGTTTAAAATATATCTTTCATGACACCAGTCAAAAAAGTTTCTTGTTCAAGAATTCAAATGTCAACAATGAATAATTAAAAACGTGCCAGTTATGTTTTCACTTTAGCTATGTTTCCGATTCAAACATTGCAATGGGGATGCAATTCACATCTGATCTTTATCCTTATATAACAAAGTAAAATAATTGTCACAAGCATTCTTCGAACCTGAAGTAGCTTTTTTTTTTGTCTGAGTGAGAATCCCACAGACTTTGATTCATATGACATTCAAGATACGAAAATGGAAAGGATTCATCACAATTTGTCACTGCACATTTTCATCTGACCTTGTTGATTTTAACTCACTCTGCACTCTGAGCAGGGGGTTATGATGACCCTAAAATAAAAATAAAAGAGGATAAGTACTGTAAATGATTGCTTGAACCGGCACATTAACGTGGAGATCACGCGAGAAAGAATATTTATGCGATGTGATTCAAGCATGTCCTGTCGATCTGGTCTACAGAACATTCGCTGTTTGCCACCATAAAGACGGTATATACTACGTACCCCAACGCTGCACTTTTGCATCTTATCTGAGCTGTACTCATTTTCTGCTTGAGGAAGTCAGGAAAATTGACTGGGAATTGCTCAATGCAAACTAGCTGTTCTTTCCACATCGGAAGAGTCGCACAGGTAGGGGCACGCTTTTCAATAAGGCTTCATCCCATAACAGGAGACCGCCTGACCGTCCATCCTGCAAATGAAAGCCATCAGCAGTCACGCATTGACGATGCTGCTTGTGTACCCTGCAGGGACTTATAAAAAAATGCTCTTCATGCTTGAATACGATAATGGATTATGTAGTCAAAGTGCCACCTTGATCTCCTTTGAAAACCAATTTGTTGTGGTTGGAGCAAGAGAGGATGACACTCTTGTTTAAGCTTGTCTATTTCTTGTGCATTTAGGTGTGTTACCACTGAATGAAGACGGTGTCGTTATGTGTGCCCCACCAGATCCGGCAGATTTGTGAAAATAAGCCCCTCAATTGTCAAACCATTTTGTATTCCTCTTATAATGTCTCGAGGAGACATGATGCTTTTCTTACAAAAAAACAAACAAAACATGCAATCATATCAAAATTACTTGAATTCTGTCCTTATACATGTTATAGCCTAGCCACGTTAAAGCTAAGAATGCCATGCACCGGTTTTCCTAAATGCCTTCTGTCCGCCATAGAGTAAAATAAATGAATAAATAAAATAACTGATGAAAACGGTCTTCCTGCTCTGGTTAAAAAAAAAAAAACCAAAACAAACAAAAAAACTCCCATTAATTTAGTGAATGAGTTTTTTCATTGGCAGGAATAGGCATAATTAATCATTTGTTTTATGTATGGTACAAATACTGGAATGTTCCAAAGTTGCATCAGACAGTAAAAGAGAATACTGTACAGTTGTTTTCTTGGGATGTAGTCTACCTAATTGGTTGGTTCATTTGTTTCATATCAACACTCTACTCCTCTCACACTGCAGGATTACAGCACACAGCGCAAGGATGTTGCTTTCTTTGCCGGTAAATCTAATTTTACCTCTAAGCTTAAGTGCGTTAGCATGCGCAATATATCCATCCCAATCATTTCTCAATAAAGCTGTAATCTAGTCCCGAGTTCAGTAAACAAAGCTCTGGCGACAAGAAGGAGACTGTGATGTAATTTAATTTGCACTCAATGTACATGCGATCCTTCACATCTTCCTCACCGAATGCTAAAGCTACGTCGGAGGCTTTGTCGGGGGAAACTGCAGATGAATAATTAATTGATGCCAGCACAATTAGGGTGTAATTTACCTCGCCATTACGCAGTGATTTTATTAAGGATCGCTGATGGGCTGGCAAGGAACTCATGCAAAAGCCATGAAATGGCAGCATAATCAAGAAGATTTGGAGTAAAAGAGGGAAAATACATTGACAACAAATCCCACCTCTTGGAAAATAAAAAAATGTCGTTGTGAACAGGTCCTTCAGGGTGTGTGTGTGTTAGATTAGTAGAAGCCTCTCTCTCAGGTGCCGCTTGGATTCAGAGGAGCTGCTGTCATAGTCCGTGATGCATCAAGGGCCTCTTGTATGGAATATTTTGGTCAAGATGCAAACATGCTTGGGACGCACCTTTTTAATCAATAATTTCATCAATCATAGTTGTGGAAGGACTCCCAAATGTTCATCTTAAATGGTGTCATATTCATAAGTGGGCTAATATGGAACTTTTTTTTTTTTTTTGTCTGATCACTATCTTTGAGATGACGCACATCCCGTATTGGGATTTTACGCACCACACCCACTACTGACCAAAAAAATGAAGGGCATTGTTTGAAATTTTACAACAAAACCCAAAATGCACTATGACAATCAGCTTCCAACGTTGTTGTAACAGTTTGGTAAATGAGAATTTTTGTTCTGAGTGCATAAAGCAAAATCCATAAAATCTTGCTTGGGTGAGTTTGATATGAAAGCGAAACCTTCCGTTTTTGTAGAAACTCTTCTCAGAGAAGTGGAAGCTGTTTGAGCTGCACCATACTGTCTTCACATTTCACTTCCTATGATGGAGTGGAATTGTCTGCCATCTCCAAAGGTTTTGTGCATATACAATATTTTGAACAACTTTACAGACTTCTACTCAAACTAACAGCTTTTCGTGTGAACTTTATAACATCAGCAGGTTTCAGCACCACACTTAAAATAATACAAAACCATCGACATTTGCTCTTCTGGTATTTTCACCTGAAGTTGCCAGGCAATGCAAAATCAAAACAGCCCAAAATGACGACTTTATAGCCCTGCTCGGACACAATTATTGAAAGTGCGTTGCACAAGTTGGATCCACATCTGCCTCAGGTTATTTGTTTGAATACAGTGCACACCGTACACTGCTCTGGGACCGACGGGTGACCAGCCCAAGGTGCACCCGGCCTCACTCATGCTCAAAGTTTGATGAGATGTGCTCCAGCGTTCCTTCGACCACAATCAAGATAAGACAAGCAAATAGATGGATGAATTGATAGGCATCTTTTTACATGCTTACATGGTAAAATAATGACATAATTTAAGATGAAATATGAGTTGCAGCGTTTTTTTTGATGTTGTTGTTGTTGTTGTCGATGTTGTGCTGATATTGGATTTAACTCAAATATCTCTGCTACAAACTGGGACCAAGTGTGCATATTCATTTCACCTGCGCGAGGTGACAATAAACAGAGGCGCTTTTCCTACAAAGCGCTTGATGACACCGCGCGAGCCTCCAAACAAGAAGCGTCAGGAAGCCAAACGGTTTTTTTAATGCGGTGAACATCTGTATGCAGGCAGCAAAGGTGCAGCGCCAAGCGGGGATGAAATATTCATCGTGTCCCGTTTCTTGACGATGAAGCGATGCGACAACGTTCAATACATCCAAATGTGAGACGAAAAGCCGCCACCTTGCATTTTGACTTACTCTCGGTTCAACAGAACATCAAGTTAGTTAATCAACGCTGTACAAAAAGTAAAAGCCTGCCCTTGAAAGAGGCTAACCTACAGAGAGTACATTATATGTAAATATGGCGCAAGAATTCCCATTAATATTTAACGGCCTGACAGTGTAGCGCAGGAGATAAAAATAATTCTCCCGTCAAGTGAGGACCTCCTTATGAAATGGGGTAAAAGCTATTCTGTGTTATCAGATTTTTGTAGCGAGAGCGGCGTTTCTTTTGGATTGCATCATCTTTTATTTAAATGTCAGGACCCGGCGCTGGATGACGACTGTGGCTTTTCGCAGCTTGCCGAGAACAGCCCAGGCCTCTGAATTGGATTTGATGCCACTCGCGATGCAAAAGGTCAAAGTAAAAACAAAAAAAGAAGAAAAGAGGGGATTATACACATTTGTGATATTAAGGATTAGTGTGCTTTTTTTTTCTCTCTCTCTCTCTCTCTCTCTTGGAAATTCTCCAAAACGGAGTGTTTCTGTTCAAAATAAGATTTACACTCTGACCTTCAATCCATTCGATATCAACAAACAGCAGGATGAACCAATCTGATCCGGCGACCAGATGCTAGATGATCAATCTATAGAATTTAAGCAGAACATTATGGCACACGTGCACAATGAGAGAAGTATTTGCACAATGAGCGGCCCAGCTGAATGCGACTTAACCGTTTTAAAACTTTTTGACATCGCGCAACTAGTTTTCATGAGTTGCCGACTGCCGGCGGTTAGCAAATGGAAATTTGAATCGTAGGTGAACGGCATTGCAAAGGTAACGGACAATCAAAAATGCAAAGTTGAATCACATGAAATGGTGCTTGTCGGTCTCCTTGAAATAAAATGCAAAATTCCATCATCGCCACGGAATTGTTCACAGCTCAGCCCATCATTAAAAGGTCACGCGCCGCTGGATGTTTCCGCTGATGCAATCTGTGCGGAATGTCTTGCAATTGCAATTGATGCCTTGGCGAATAAATGTGTGTGTTTGCACTCGTGTGTGAGCGAGAACTATAGTAAACAAGGGCGCATTAAGAATGGCTTTGTGTGATCAGGACGAGTACACAGAGCAGTGGATAATTGACTGCGCCAACAAACGGGGCCCCACACAGCTTGTTGACTGTTAACATTGTTTACTATAGATTTGGCTTTGTGTGCATAAGGAAGTTGGCAAACTGGCATGATCAAGTATCAATTTAATTGAAAGTGAATGCTTGGAAGTTTTACGATAAACATGCTTAACTAAGCAACCTGGGACCTTTTCATAGCAGAGGCGATTGCTCCAAGACTGCAAGGGAAGCTCAGCTTCCCCTAAAATGTAAAAAAAAAAAGTGATCGAATACATGTGTGCACACACAATTGTTTGTACATGTCATTGCCTAAATATGCGCTACAACGCGCTCAACTTCTGTTCCGAATCAGCTTCTTATTACTGGTTACGACGCGACTTTCTCCTCATTAAATCCCGCAGCTTCACTGTGCTTTAAACTGTGTGGACGCTGACCGTCTACAGCGCGGACGCTGGGCGTCGAGAGAATTCAGTTAGGTTGTCCCAATGCATTGAAACGAGACGAGTTATTGGAGAAATGCTGGTTTTGTCCCGCCCATCGGACGCTCAGCGTCTCTGGGAGTCTATGGACAGCAGGCATTTGTGGGCTGGCCAGGACGCTGAGCTTTTCTGCATGATGATTGGATGATCTGTCTGCGGCTGAATCGCTTTTTGATTGACGAGCTTTTGGTGTAGGAATCCGTGGGAGCATATTTCAATTTTCATTCTGCTCTGAGTTGAACTGGAGACTTCTTCTAATCATTTTAGTGACACTCTCTTTGTTGAAAATGACTAGCGACAGATTAATATTTTATTTCTGGTGTGTTTTATTGTAGTTGCTTGTGTTCGCAGACTGACTTATATCACCACAGTTAAGACCCTGCAAAAGACGCCTTGTTGGTATGACAGGGTCACAGATCATCTTCTTGAAAAGGAATGGAGAGTAGAATTCACGTATAAATAAATGGACACATTTTATGATGTAGGCCGAAATTGAGCTTCCCCTCCTTGACAGACCAGCATCCGCCACTGTTTCATAGATTTTAAAGGACGACTGACCTGGTCTGCTTAAGTTGAGGTATCTGGGGTTTTGATTTTTGATAACACCTTAAATTTTATCTCCATCAAATGAGATTGGAGCTTGTATATTTTTGGTGGTAGTAAAGCCTGGGGGACGCCAGGGGGGACTCACAGTAGTTTGAGAAAATGGGGGAGGTGGAGGGGGGACCTCATTAAAAAGAGCAATGTTTTGCCATTTCCGGGTCTGGTGAGGGCTCCGTGGCCAGTGTTCCCTCTAGGCACTGCTCTTACCGTCTCGGTGCACGCAGTGACGCTGAGTGCGCACCACGCACACATGTTACATTTCTATACTCATTCCTTCATTTCCACACAAGTTTAATCGACAAACAGAATACCAAACCATTCCCATTTCCCTTACAGTTTCAATTGTTACAGTTTTAAAGCATATACAGAATTGACACGCATACACTTACAATCACCACTGATGCAGACGACTCTCACTGTGCTCCAAGGAATGCTCAGGGAGTTTGGGTGAATGCTCACACGCATGGAAAATTGGAGGGAACCATTGCCTGTGTCGATGTGGAAGTTTTACTGACACTCCTGAAAACAAAAAGTGGGTATTCTAGCAACTTCAGCTGTAAAATGGACATAAATTCGCCCCCGGCTCCACTCACTCCCCGCCCTGAAAAATGAAATCATATTTCACCATTTTTACAGGTGTGATAGGGCCCCCTGGTGTGGTTGTGGAAGGTTTCCCAGCACTCCTTGACCTGGAAGTCTTTTTTGTTGTTGTTTTAAAATTTCCTATTACCTGTTAAAATGGCCGAAAGCTGACCTCTGCCGTTAGATTCACCAAGACACAGAAGCTGCAGTCCTCTCCAGGATCAAAATGATGCAGTTTGTCCATTTGTAATAACTTTTTCTCCACTGATAACTGTGCTTGTTACTCATTGAGAAAAAAATCCATGTGAGCTGGCGTACAACACCACCACTTACAGGTCACAGATTATCAACCTGTCTGTGCACAACTGAGTTTTTAACCCTGGGAAACCCACGGGGTCAAATTTGGCCCCTATAAATTCTGCTACTCAAATGCTACCCTTAAATTCCAAAGGGTCAAATTTGGCCCAAATCCTAAATTAGGATTAAAGCATGAAATATTTGGAAAAACATATATTTTGGTGTTCAGTGAACATATAGCAGTCATTTAATGTATAATTCATCATTTTCCAAAGAAGAAAAATGTTCTTGGGTTCTCCAGGGTTAAAAACCTGGATAAAGAAATCATCCGGTCAAGATGACCTAGTTTTCACTCCAAAGTGCTATCTATGTATTTTTTTCAGGACTTTATGAAATTAGTTGTCCAGTATTTTAAATTTTATCAATTTGTTTTGGCGAAATCACTAAATAACATTCACTTCCTCGTCCGCAAAATAATTTACTTATATCAAATAATGTATCTTTGTTCATCCTACATTGACAGTGACTTACAGAGGCAGACAGAACAAATAACTGAGCTTCTTATAGATGGCACAAAATGTATAATTGACACGTGTATCCACTTTTTGTGACATTTTTATTTGGTTGAGTGCCATGTGATTTTTTTTAATTAAAAATTTTCTTGAATCAGTAAAGGTTAGCAATCACTAAGATGGATGGATGGATACATAGATATCTCATGAAATAAAGTTCAGGACAGCATTGTTGATACAACGTATCAAATGGGGGAAAAAGAACACAAATTAAGTTTATAAATGCAACGTTTGGAGCAGTAGCCTCACTCATATCGTTCGCGTGCGCACACACGCACACCATAATTGGAATATTAACGCTGATGACCATATGTGATGTTGCCATAAAATAGCACTTTTATTCCCCGTGACAAGTGTAGCTGTTTTTATTGATTTTAAATAGAAAATCTGTGGGTGATTTGTGAGACAAGGTGAGACTTACTTTGGTACAGCCGGCTAGCATTTTAGCTCCATCATAGCAGGACAGTGCAGGATTTTGACAGCTCAACCTTTTCTTTTGAAATGTTATTTAAGATAAATCGGTTCTTCAGTGAGTAAACAGTGAATACCAGTCACCACTTCCTCGTTTGTCGCGTGTGTGAAGGACACGACATGGACAGTTCCCCCCACCTCACTGACTGAAAATGTACATCCTTTTGCTTTCAGCAACATTACAAAAAAAACAACTCTGTCCGTGTGGAATATGTAATTCTGTGAAGTCATTCTAATTTTTAATAAATGTACCTGTGATCTGATTTCGTGTTTTTTTTTCTGTAACAGTAATGGAATACAGTTCAATTTTTTTTTTGTATTCTGAATACATAATACCGGTCGGTACATGTCTGCCGTTACTCCCGAAGCCTGCTCCTAATACTCATATTTTACACCTGGCATCACGAGAGCAACATGTGTGATATCCAGAAAACACTAATCTGAACTAAAAGCATTATCAATGATAACCAAACTCCGGTCAGTGTAAACTCTGTGTGCGGGTTATCGAGTCGATCGTGCCGGCTTTTAATGGTCCGCAGCACAGACCCGAGTCAAGAGGCCTGTGTGAGTGAGATACAGCACGGTCCGACTAAACGCCACCGCCTGCTCGTGGCGAGATTAAAAGACACACTGACCCATGATAGCATCTGATTCAATTTATTGCATGTCCGCGGTTGCGGTTCGCACTCTGCGAAAAGTCCAAAGTTGCGAAGAACACCTAGGGGATGTATGGGCCGGCCCCCCGACTTAAAAGGCAACATGTATTAGGGTTTCTGCATGTGCTTATCTAGAAATGCAGATGGGGAAATTCACAGGCAGCAAACTGCGCATGGGGTTCCGGCATACTGAGGCAATTTTATTTGCTGTGTGACTGGGTGATAAAAAGAAATAAGAATGTGCAGTGGCGCCTTGACTTACAAGTTTCTGGGGTCTCCATTTCTCATGTTGCGAGTAAAAATCGGAGTCATGAGCGATAGATGGTGACACCAAACAAGAAGTAGTCGTCGTAGAAGTCCCAAAAGAGACCTCCGGCTGTTGTATTTTTGTTCTCCCAGCATTGTTTGGCACACATCAAAAAGAGTACCGCAAATAATTAATGCATGAAATTAGGATGCACAAACTGTTCAATCCTTTACGTTCTGTTGATTTATGTTATTACTGTAGGTAGGTTGATAAAGAATCATACTGTCGAGTGCTATTTTTATGAACATGTAAACACCAGTGAGCAGAAGAAAGTGTCCGCAGATACACATTCATGGAGGAAATGAATCGTTAAAAACTGAAAAATTAACATGTTAACGAGATTAGGCAGGGCAACTTATCAACTAATCTCCTGATAGGGCGTCCGAGAGGCGTGATTGATGGTGCGCCACTTCTATGCGCCAGGAAAGAATTCCTGATTGCTCGTTGCAATTATGTCTCGCCACAAAATAATACATATTAGTCGGTGTTCCATCTCCCCAAAGATGTGCTCATTTGCATGTGTTCAATGTAGAATAGAAGCATATCCTCACATCAAATATACTCCCCAATAAAATCCGTTATTGCTAACCAGTGTTTCGGCCAAGCGGAATTTGATTGATTGATTGGACCACACGTTCACCGCCATCGATTTTTGCATCAGACATATTAACGATCCGTGCGTATAGATGTGTAAATGTTTAAACGGGAGTCTGTGGAGCCAGCGCGTCCAACCGCTCAATGAAATGTAAAATATTACATCTTGAAATGGGTTCCGATGTCCCCATAGCAAGTACTTAAACACCCAAAACTATCATAAAATCATAAAAATCACTTTATGAAAAGGAGTTACGAGTTATGAAGGATAGTTACATTATGGTATGTATCGAATGTAAGGAATACATTTTTTTTTACTCGATTTTTCTTTCGTCTAGGCTTGTAACCAACCCACCCTGCGTAACTGATGAAAACTCCCGCAGCCACCGAAGAGGTGTGACCTGATGAATTCTGAGGAATGCCTGCAAGACCCGGGTTGTTTTCTTAAGACATGTGAATTCCACAGAGATCCATCTGAAATTTATGTCAAAACTTTAAATGTGAAGCTGACTTGTGTATGGATCAGGGCCGGGTCTAGGCAGGAACAAAAGGAGGCCTGAGCCCCCTCAAATAAATGTTGTGTGTCCCCCCCAAACTACGGGTTGTTTTCTTAAGACATGTGAATTCCACAGAGATCCATCTGAAATTTATGTCAAAACTTTAAATGTGAAGCTGACTTGTGTATGGATCAGGGCCGGGTCTAGGCAGGAACAAAAGGAGGCCTGAGCCCCCTCAAATAAATGTTGTGTGTCCCCCCCAAACTAAATCCCCCAAAATATATTTCACATAATTTTACTATCTCTTGCCTCTTTCCTGTGCTTCACTTCTTACTGTCTTTAATGTCGGTATAAAATGTATCAAATATATCAAGTTGTTTCTCGACTCCGCTCCATCTCCCCTTTTCACTCTGCTCAGAGTATCGTCCTGCTGCCGGCTCACTGTGAGGGAAAGCTGTCTGCAGCGAGCGGAGACCCAACTTCCAATCACCCTTCGTGATGCAAATGAGCCAGTGTCAGCTTTCTAATAGCCGTTTGCGGCAGTAAACTGTAAATGCGAAGTAAATGAGCTTTGTTCGTCACGGTTTGTGTAGGGACATTGTAGTTGTCAGCAAGCAATCTCATGTTTGGATATTCATTTTGTGTGAGACTTTGTTTTAATTTGTTTTAAGTTTGTATGTAACATTTGTGTATTTAATTTATCTGCTTAATTGCAGTATGGCACACTCTAGTGTCTAATTCTGAAATTATCATTCTAATTTGAAAGTCTAACTCTACTGTGGTTCTCGCTAATTCTCTCTAGTGATTAAAGCTAAAATTACTATTCTGATGCACTGGCGGGTTCCCTCTAGAGGTTAAACTGTTATCATATATTTTGAATATGTCTAAACCAAGTAAGTGTGGCTCTCCGTAGTAGTTAAACCCAATTTAAAAGGGCCTAAATCAAGGTTGGTGAACTTTGGTGGTTGAATTTTTAGAATTACAAATATTCATGCCAATTATTAAGGCATTTATCAAGCCATTTGTCAAGGAGTTCAATTCATTCAACCGTATACCTTTCATTACTTCATTAGACATGGCCCACCTGTTATATCAAGTTTTCATTTCCACCCCAGAGTTCTTTACTCTTGCGTCATGTCACCGCTCCACTTGTCAATAGCTAATAACATAAATATAAGAGTGAACATTTTTTTCTCGAAAATCTTTATTTGTTCAGGCAAACAACAACAACCAGAACCAAACAACCAAATTATTCTCGTAGCCAAAAGCTGGAGCCTATTCTCCTAGAACAGGGTACGAATGAAATTGTCAGTTAGACATGGTCAAAGGTGCTGGAGCACAATGCCACTCAAGATTTGTGGCTGCCCCCTCAAGATTTGTGGCTGTCCACTCATACATGCCTGTCTACACCGGGCCTTGCTCAGGATAAGGAAGTTATACCCCGATCGTCCCCAGTGACGTACGCGGCTTATCTAACTGGCTACTTCGAATGACTATGTCCATCCATCCATTTTCTGAACCACTTTGTCCTCACAAGGGTCGCTGGGCTTGCTGGAGCCTATCCCAGCTATCTTCGGACAGGAGGCAGGGGACAATTTTGAGTGTTCAATTTGCCTGACATGCATGTTTTTGGAATGTGGGAGGAAACCGGTGGATACGCGAACCACTCGACCATCCGGCCGCCCGTATGAGTACATGTATGTGCATATCGTATTTAATAAATACAACAAAAGGAATTTAATCAGGACTGTGCTCATGACATATCGTACAGTATATTTGGATTTGTTCCATTAGTTGAAAAGTGAGTGATTGAAGCGTTGCCCTCGAAATGCTTGTCGCCGCACTCAGGAGCGCGTCGCTTCAATGAATTTCACAACCGGCATATGTCAAATTAAAACAAATTAATCAAAATCTCACTCACCATCGCCACCATTATAATGACTGCAGTTGTTGTGAGCAGCGCTTTCAGACCAATGCCCACCAGCTCGGGTGGAGAAAGGATGCAGTTCATTGAATCAAGACGTGCAATATGATGTCTCAACTCCAAGAGGCGCTGTTCATTAGTGCAGCCTCCTGAGCGAGCAAGAGTAAAGCTGCTTAAATTTCTGGGAGAATACGCGCAAGGCTAGATTGAAAGGGACTGTACTGTAAATATAGTGTAGCTCCAACCACAGGGCGTACATTTGATGAAACACAATTAAGTTGATGGGAGAATCTCCACAGCTAAAAAAGAAAAGTGCGCAGCAGTACGCCTTTTCTGACCGAAGCACAAGGGAGAATATGCCCCTTGATTATTAGGTGCTGTAAGTATGGCAATGCAGCAGTCAAAGTCCAGGGTGACGAGAAGGAAAATTGGAGGAAAAAAAAAAAAAGAGTGCATTTGAGGTGAAGGAATATTAATGAGATTTCATTAAAATGGAATTTGTCTTTTGTTGAAATCCATGTTTTATGTTAAATGGAAAGCTTTAAAATGTGTGGTCCAGAGACAAATCAAAGCGTGTTCTTGCACAATTTTTCTTTCTTCTAACAGATTGGATCCTTCTTTTGAAGAGAAATGAAATCTCAGCTACAGTAGAAGCGGACTGAGAAAAGATCAAGATTGTCCTCAAGGGTGTGTGCGAAGTAAAAAATAATCGGTATAGAGAAACCCAGCGTGTGTGTGCGTGTGTGTGTGTGTGAGTGTGTGTGTGTGTGTGTGTGTGTGTGTGTGTGTGTGTGTGTGTGTGCGTGTGCGTGTGTGAGAAGACTATTCATGCAAGTGTGGCCAACACTGGTACTTAAACGCCACGTTAGCTGTATTAATTTAATGTGACTCCTGCTTCCCGAGAATGCATTCACCCCGCCACTAAGTGAATTAGCATGGCTGATTGTGGGTGTAATTGCTCATTAGCATGACCCGGCAGTGCTGCAGTCCCGCGGGTGCATGGTGCGCAACCCTCGCTAGGGGTTTGAAAGTCAGTCCGAGTACTGCGCCACAGTGATGTGACGCCAAATGTGGCAAAAGTACTCACACACAGCTCTGTATTTAAGTTGAAGTCAGGGCCGGGTCTAGGCAGGAACAAAAGGAGGCCTGAGCCCCCTCAAATAAATGTTGTGTGTCCCCCCCAAACTAAATCCCCCAAAATATATTTCACATAATTTTACTATCTCTTGCCTCTTTCCTGTGCTTCACTTCTTACTGTCTTTAATGTCGGTATAAAATGTATCAAATATATCAAGTTGTTTCTCGACTCCGCTCCATCTCCCCTTTTCACTCTGCTCAGAGTATCGTCCTGCTGCCGGCTCACTGTGAGGGAAAGCTGTCTGCAGCGAGCGGAGACCCAACTTCCAATCACCCTTCGTGATGCAAATGAGCCAGTGTCAGCTTTCTAATAGCCGTTTGCGGCAGTAAACTGTAAATGCGAAGTAAATGAGCTTTGTTCGTCACGGTTTGTGTAGGGACATTGTAGTTGTCAGCAAGCAATCTCATGTTTGGATATTCATTTTGTGTGAGACTTTGTTTTAATTTGTTTTAAGTTTGTATGTAACATTTGTGTATTTAATTTATCTGCTTAATTGCAGTATGGCACACTCTAGTGTCTAATTCTGAAATTATCATTCTAATTTGAAAGTCTAACTCTACTGTGGTTCTCGCTAATTCTCTCTAGTGATTAAAGCTAAAATTACTATTCTGATGCACTGGCGGGTTCCCTCTAGAGGTTAAACTGTTATCATATATTTTGAATATGTCTAAACCAAGTAAGTGTGGCTCTCCGTAGTAGTTAAACCCAATTTAAAAGGGCCTAAATCAAGGTTGGTGAACTTTGGTGGTTGAATTTTTAGAATTACAAATATTCATGCCAATTATTAAGGCATTTATCAAGCCATTTGTCAAGGAGTTCAATTCATTCAACCGTATACCTTTCATTACTTCATTAGACATGGCCCACCTGTTATATCAAGTTTTCATTTCCACCCCAGAGTTCTTTACTCTTGCGTCATGTCACCGCTCCACTTGTCAATAGCTAATAACATAAATATAAGAGTGAACATTTTTTTCTCGAAAATCTTTATTTGTTCAGGCAAACAACAACAACCAGAACCAAACAACCAAATTATTCTCGTAGCCAAAAGCTGGAGCCTATTCTCCTAGAACAGGGTACGAATGAAATTGTCAGTTAGACATGGTCAAAGGTGCTGGAGCACAATGCCACTCAAGATTTGTGGCTGCCCCCTCAAGATTTGTGGCTGTCCACTCATACATGCCTGTCTACACCGGGCCTTGCTCAGGATAAGGAAGTTATACCCCGATCGTCCCCAGTGACGTACGCGGCTTATCTAACTGGCTACTTCGAATGACTATGTCCATCCATCCATTTTCTGAACCACTTTGTCCTCACAAGGGTCGCTGGGCTTGCTGGAGCCTATCCCAGCTATCTTCGGACAGGAGGCAGGGGACAATTTTGAGTGTTCAATTTGCCTGACATGCATGTTTTTGGAATGTGGGAGGAAACCGGTGGATACGCGAACCACTCGACCATCCGGCCGCCCGTATGAGTACATGTATGTGCATATCGTATTTAATAAATACAACAAAAGGAATTTAATCAGGACTGTGCTCATGACATATCGTACAGTATATTTGGATTTGTTCCATTAGTTGAAAAGTGAGTGATTGAAGCGTTGCCCTCGAAATGCTTGTCGCCGCACTCAGGAGCGCGTCGCTTCAATGAATTTCACAACCGGCATATGTCAAATTAAAACAAATTAATCAAAATCTCACTCACCATCGCCACCATTATAATGACTGCAGTTGTTGTGAGCAGCGCTTTCAGACCAATGCCCACCAGCTCGGGTGGAGAAAGGATGCAGTTCATTGAATCAAGACGTGCAATATGATGTCTCAACTCCAAGAGGCGCTGTTCATTAGTGCAGCCTCCTGAGCGAGCAAGAGTAAAGCTGCTTAAATTTCTGGGAGAATACGCGCAAGGCTAGATTGAAAGGGACTGTACTGTAAATATAGTGTAGCTCCAACCACAGGGCGTACATTTGATGAAACACAATTAAGTTGATGGGAGAATCTCCACAGCTAAAAAAGAAAAGTGCGCAGCAGTACGCCTTTTCTGACCGAAGCACAAGGGAGAATATGCCCCTTGATTATTAGGTGCTGTAAGTATGGCAATGCAGCAGTCAAAGTCCAGGGTGACGAGAAGGAAAATTGGAGGAAAAAAAAAAAAGAGTGCATTTGAGGTGAAGGAATATTAATGAGATTTCATTAAAATGGAATTTGTCTTTTGTTGAAATCCATGTTTTATGTTAAATGGAAAGCTTTAAAATGTGTGGTCCAGAGACAAATCAAAGCGTGTTCTTGCACAATTTTTCTTTCTTCTAACAGATTGGATCCTTCTTTTGAAGAGAAATGAAATCTCAGCTACAGTAGAAGCGGACTGAGAAAAGATCAAGATTGTCCTCAAGGGTGTGTGCGAAGTAAAAAATAATCGGTATAGAGAAACCCAGCGTGTGTGTGCGTGTGTGTGTGTGTGTGTGTGTGTGTGTGTGTGTGTGAGTGTGTGTGTGTGTGTGTGTGTGTGTGTGTGTGTGTGCGTGTGCGTGTGTGAGAAGACTATTCATGCAAGTGTGGCCAACACTGGTACTTAAACGCCACGTTAGCTGTATTAATTTAATGTGACTCCTGCTTCCCGAGAATGCATTCACCACGCCACTAAGTGAATTAGCATGGCTGATTGTGGGTGTAATTGCTCATTAGCATGACCCGGCAGTGCTGCAGTCCCGCGGGTGCATGGTGCGCAACCCTCGCTAGGGGTTTGAAAGTCAGTCCGAGTACTGCGCCACAGTGATGTGACGCCAAATGTGGCAAAAGTACTCACACACAGCTCTGTATTTAAGTTGAAGTTCAGATACATGGCTACAAAAAATGCATTTTCTAATCCGCTTATCCTCACAAGGGTCCCGGGGCATGTTGGAGCCCATCCCAGCTGTCTTCGGGCAGTAGGCGAGTTACACCCCGAACTGGTTGCCAGCCAATCGCAGGGCACACACAGACAAACAATCATCCACACACACATTCACACCGAAGGACAATTTAGAGTAGGGGTGTCAAACTCATTTCACATGGTGGGCCACATACGGCCTGGGTAGATGTCAAGTGGGCCGGACCATTAAAATGATACCATACTTTGCTATAAATAACCAAAACAATATGTCTTTCCTTTGTTTTGGTATAAAGAAGCACAAGAACATTAGGAAAATGTTGAAATTAAATGAACATATCTTTTACAAAACATTTCGTGAAGCACCTTACATTTCCTTCGACAAATGTGCAATTTACTTTTATCATTCACATATATGCATTGCAACTGATCCCACTGATTGTACAAACTTTAAGAAGTAATTGGTTTTGAAAAATAGAGTAATGCACTTCAAGATTAAACGAGATTTAGAAAGAAAGGAAGTTTTAAACCATTTACACGTGCATATAAAATCTAAATGTAATCCCTGCCTACACCTTACAAACTAAGGAGAGTGCTATTAAATGTGTAAATGTCAGAGTGCTATTGATAGCGTCTGCTGTCATGGGTCTGTCTCAGTGATGGACTGAGGCTGCTGTTGTCTTCTTCTCTGATCAAAACAGTGTCCCCTAGCGGATACTCAATGAATTGCACCTTATTAAAAATATTTATTCTGTGTCTTTTATGCATTTTCTTCACTTTTAAATTATCCTGTGCGGCCTGATTGAACGGCCCGCGGACCGTATGTTTGACACCACTGCTTTACATAATCATCTCGCGGGCCGGATTAAAGTCCTTTGCGGGCCGGATCCGGCCCGCGGGCCGTACGTTTGACACTCCTGATTTAGAGTGTTCCATTAACCTGCCATGCATGTTTTTGAAATGTGGGAGGAAACCGGAGTACCCGGAGAAAACCCACCCAGGCAAAGGGAGAACATGCAAACTCCACACAGGAAGGCCGAAGCTGGAATCGATCCCCATTCCTTTGCGCTGTGAGGCCGACGCGACCACTGGGCACTCGACCACTGGGTACATGATCCGAGTTGTTTATTTTTACTTTGCCTCCTCAAATAAATAGATTTTTACAGGTTGTGGGTTACATTAATGGTAGAAGACGTTTTCGAAATGATTTATCTTGGTCTCATTTTTTTTATATCACAAAGCTCTGGTATTTCAACAGGGGTGTGCAGACTTCTCATATGTGTGCCCTGCGATTGGCAGGCAACCAGTTCAGGGTGTACCCCGCCTACTGCCCGAAGACAGCTGGGATAGGCTCCAGCATGCCCGCAACCCTTGTGAGGATAAGCGCATTAGAAAATGAATGGCTGGATGAATGGATGGAACAAAGTACTGTATTTGTATTCGGTTACTTCCCACCATTGAGTAACACACTAAGAAATCAGCTCTCCACCACACACACATGGTGGGAAAAAGAAAAATATTTAATTTTCTGGCTCACAAGGTTAACGGCGTCGTTTGTCTTTTGATGATGTGGCCAGAAAATCAATTTTTCTTCTTGTTTGGCATCTCACACCATTTCTTCCCGCCATGCCTTAGAGACAACAACATAACGAGAGACACACAAACAACCCTCACGCACCTTGACCCTGTGAACTGGAAAAAAAAAAAGAAAAGAAAAAAAGGCTCCACTGCCCTTAGCTATAAGCAGTGGAGCACATTTGTTTTTGTTTTTGTTTTTTTTTAAATCAAAATACAATACACTCCCTTGGCAGGTTCTCCCAACATCTTGCCTCCTTTTTTCCCCTTCACTTCCAGCTGTGGATTTCACTTGAGGTTATTAACCTTTTGGCCTAGCGAGCTGAATCAGAGGTCCCTGAAGGCAACGCGGGCCAGAAGAGGAAAAACAGGTGGATGGGCAAAGAGTGGAACAGCAACAGATTTTGAAAAAAAACAAACAAAAAACACAACCGGTGAATGCGTATAACAGAAAGAGATCAAACATTTTTTTTTTTTTTTTTTTTACTCATAATCTCACACATGAGTGGCTGGATATGGATCTTGTAGCCGGGGGATGCGACTCCATTTTTAATGCAGCAAAGAGGTTGTTACCAGAAGAAGTTGCCAAATAGAAATGACGTCCAAGACCACGCTGTGCGCGTCTGTGCGTGTGTGTGCGTGTGTGTGTGTGTGTCTGTGAGTGTGTGTCCTCAGGATGATAAAATATCGTTTTCATTTGAAGCTGCAGTCCGGTGGTTGCAGCACAGTGAGGAAGGTGCGGCATCTCCATCTTTTCCTCCTCTTGCCATTATGTGAAGGACAAAAACCATAAACTTTTCCTGACTGGTTGTTGTTCCTTGTCTAAGCATGAAATTTGTTGATCTGGACTGACGCACCCAAGGTTGTTGAGGTAGCAAAGTACTATATTTCCAATATAGAAGATCTTAAATTCACCATCTTCAAACTTTTGAGGATACTGTCTCATGCACCAGGTTATGATGCTTCACGGTGGGTGTGGGGCTCTATTTTCGTAGAGAGCGCACATGCACTCGGTGTAAAAATTGGCGCATCTTGATTCTCGTGCGGCCGTAAGCGTAGTTTACCATGTTTGGAAATTTGGCAGACAACGCTGCGCCATGCTAGGCGTTCCAGCGGGCGGCGGGTGTTTTCGTTTACATGCCCCTGGTGCACCTGACAATTTGGTGACTGGAATTAGACCAGAATTTCCACTAGCTTGGAACATATCTAAGTTTTTGATCAGGAGGTGTAATGTGATTTTGGTGACAGATTGACTCCGCACGCCGCAGATATGAGGGGTGGATGTCATCATGTTTCAGTCATAAATATGACAAAAGTACGCAAACACTCTGAATAATTGTTGAAATCAACTCCATCCATTCATCCCTTTTTCTGATCCGCTTTATCCTCACAAAGGTCGCGGGGCGTGCTGGAGCCTATCCCAGCTGTCTTAGGACAGTAGGCGGGGGACACCCTGAACCGGTTGCCAGCCAATCATATGACACACAGAGACAAACAACCATCCGCACTCACATTCACACCTCGGGACAATCAATCTGCCATGCATATTTTTGGAATGTGGGAGGAAACCAGAGTACCCGGAGAAAACCCACGCAGGCACGGAGTGAACATGCAAACTCCACACAGGAAGGCTGGAGCTGGAATCGAACCCGGTACCTCTGCACTGCGAGGTCGACGTGCTAACCACTCGACCACCGGCGCACCTGAAATCAACTCATTGATCATTATTATTTTAAAAATTCTCCCCTGGGCCACGGGACAGCAAAATACAGGGATCCTGGGGGAGGATGTTGGTCACACACTGACACGAATGATCGAAGGTGATAGGCAATCTCGTGTTTTGTGCTCCACCGACCACGATTTGTGTTTTATTAGTAAAGTAAAAAGCCATTTTAGCTCTTATCTAATACATGATGGAAGCAATTGGGGTCAAAATAAACTTCATGTCGATTTGTCTTGTAGGTGACTGACTGATTTTTTTTTTTTTTTTTACCATGAATACATATCAGTGTTTGCACAGTGACAACACCTCACTCCAGCTGATATAATTTGATGCCGTACAGCAATTTTTTTCAAGGTGTAATTCGATGAAAGTTGAAGTCACCTCAAGTGAAAAAGCACCAATTCAACTCTGCGTGTGTGTGTGTGTGTGCGTGTGTGTGTTCATTTGAATGGCTCAATTGGAACCCAACGGAGTCTCATTCTAAAATGCTGGCTTTGCACATTTAGCATGCCTCGGAATAAAAGCCAGCCATGATCCATAACTCCACAACAAAAGGCTCTTCATCACCATTTAACCTTCACACTCAATTTCATGCATGTGTGAAAAGACAACTCGACTGTTTTCTTTTGACTCCTGTGAGCGCTTCTTGGGGAACAACAAAGGAGAGTTCCACATTAAATAAAAAATGAGCAAAGCAGGGAAGTTTCATTATTCATCTGGAGCTGGCAACTCCCCAGCTTCCCATAGGGAGCGCTGTGAAATTTCAATTGGCGTGATGCTATGGTATGCGTTTCCTTTTAATGTCAACAATGTAGATTCCGACTTCCCTCAGGGGCGGCAATGAAGAAACTTCAAAACCCAATCGAATCCTACGATCGTGCATACAAAAACGCTCACCTTGGGGACAAGTTAAAAAGCCCGGCGTCACCGTTAATGTTGTTGATTAGTTGGACAAGTGAGAAAAGAGTTACGCCGCTGGTGGTACTGCTCATTTTTGCTTCACACGGTGAAAAATTAACAGCTTCGTTTCATATTTTAGAAAAGCAAGTGTCCATCTCAACTAAGGTTGCCGTCCGTCCCGTAAAATACGGAATCGTCCTTGAGAATTAAATGTTACGTCCCCTAATGAACCAATACGGGACGCGGTTTGTCCCGTATTTTCCTAATTGTCCCATGCATCAGTCACACACAAACGTGAAGACTGAATTTAAAAATCATGAACAAAACAAAAGAGAGGAAATATGATGAAAATAAATATGGTATTTGGCGGGAGGTACGCAGGACGACGTGAGCGTAGCCTACATCTGGTGCGTTCTCTTCTGCTCTGTGCCAAATCCTCTGTCTGTCTGCCTGCGCACAGGCAGTCCAGCCCGTTTGCGCTGCCGCTGCCTGTTTTGCACTTTTTCCCCATTCTTTTCATCTTTTCATCTGAGTTCACACAAGTGTTTCATTTTATGATCGTTATATTTATCGTTGTAAAAGTGTCCATTGACAGGCTTTGTTGCAGCTGTTACAGCACTCTACGGTATATGCGCCAAATACATTATGCTCAAGTTCATCCGAGTTCAGTCTATTCAGACTTGAACATGTACACAAGTGTTTCATTTTTTTTCTTCCTCTGAAAGTAAAGCTCTCCCCAGTTGTTACATTTAAAGACCTTTATAGGCTATTTAATGTAACTATTGTCTTCTTTCAATAAAAGTGTCCCCAGACAGGCTTTGTTTCATTTACTGCACTTTATATGTATACAATACAGTAGGCCAGGTCTATATGCTCAAGTTAAGCCTATTAGTGTTTCGTAAAAGTTCAGTGTTAACGTACAAATCTTTGCTTAATTTACAGCACTTTTTAATAGCCTATAGGCAATACTGAGGTTCAGACTAGTTCAAGCAATGAAAAAAAAACCCAACCAAAGTTCATTGCTCAAAAAGCGCTTGAAACCTTTCATGCACCCTGTAACCTGATAACATGATAAGCTGTCCACTGGAGTAACCCCTGTCCCTGAAAGGGTTAAACTTTAAGCACGTCTAAATGCTTTCTTGATTTCTCCTTCCTTCCTGACTACCAAGTGACCCCAAAGCCCAGAGGCTAATATGACATGTTAAATAACGTCAATTAAATCAAAGCATTTTGTTATTTCAAAAAAATAAAATAAAATTTGTGAAGGAATTACGACATTTTGTTTTTTTTTGAAGATCACTGTATTTGTGGGGAGGAGCTAAAGTAAGTGCACTGTTGTGTGAAAGTGAATGAGAATGGCGGCGCGGGCACCCACAGCGGCTCCTCTTGTTGTCTTGTTGTCTGTTTGAGAGGGAAGAAATTTCATCTGTGCTGTATGTTGCACATACTGCACATTTGACAACAAAGTTGTACTTGACTTGACTTAATGTCATGGCTGCATCTGTATTTTCTTGCTTTGCCAAGTGGTTGCTTAAACCAGCAATGGAGGTCTTGTTATTGATGGACAATCATCGATTACGAGTTGCAATGTCCCCTCCTTTTTTCGGGTCAAATGAATTGACATTATTTGCATATTTAAAAAAAAACAGTGAAATGGACATACAGTACTTAAAAGTTAAATGTAACTGAACTGTACTTAAAAATGAATTTGAAAAGTACATCATGTACTGTTCTGGTTCTTAACCTTGTTAGAGGTATCGAACCCAACAAATTCATATGCACATTCACCCAACCCTTCATGAGTGAAAAATAAAAATGTGTTTTTATTTTTACAAATTCAAGAAATTAAAAAAATCACATTTATTATAAACAGAAAAAGTAAATACAGGCCATACAATTACATGGCCTAAGCATAGTTTTTTTAAATTGTATGACTCCGTCGAACCCCTGAGACCGATTCATCGAACCCCTAGGGTTCAATCGAACCCAGGTTAAGAACCAGTGCACTTGAGGGAGACCACCTAGCTACTTTGAGAACCTATTTTAAGGTATTACATTGAAACTTGTTACCACCGCTATCTCAAACTGAGCACAATATTGTGTGGGCTCACTTAGCCTCAGGTGTGGAACGCTAATGGCTGGGAGTGAGGACTCAAGCAGCACATGGGCCCAAGAAAAGAAAAAAAAAAGCTTCGAGAGCTTTAGGAGGCGTCACGAGGAGAAAAAAAATGTGATCATTGGCAAACAGAGGCAGTCGCCGCTGAGGTGCCTTTACAGCGACTCGTGATAAGTGTGATGCCTTCAGGGGTTTTAAAATCCATAACACTGCTAAACTATGAGATCATGAATAATGCAACAGTTTAGAGGAAATCATTTCTGTTCCTAAGTCAATTACTGCCAACAATAACAACAGATGAAAGAGCTCGCATTGTGGAAGCATTGTCAGAATTAAGAGTACAGGGGATAGTCACACTGCAAGTCTTTATCCAATCTGTATGTACTGTATATTCTTATATAAGCATAATCGTGTTTCCACTTTGCATTTTTCATAAGAAAAAAAGAAAAAAAAATTCAAATAGATGGAAAATACTGGGAGTGAGGACTCAAGCAGCACATGGGCCCAAGAAAAGAAAAAAAAAAGCTTCGAGAGCTTTAGGAGGCGTCACGAGGAGAAACACTGGCAGGTGCTCTTGTTACGTTTGACATGCTGCATAGCAAATGACAAGCTCTCCTCCAGCGGCAACGACATGACGAGAAGCCAAAGCCCAGCAGACGGTAAAGAAACTTTGTGAGAAAACCCGCAGGGTGATTATCTGCTGGCTCTCTTTGTGCAACCTAGAGATGAGGATATATATGAGGATATGAGGATAAATATATATAATGAATAATGCAACAGTTTAGAGGAAATCATTTCTGTTCCTAAGTCAATTACTGCCAACAATAACAACAGATGAAAGAGCTCGCATTGTGGAAGCATTGTCAGAATTAAGAGTACAGGGGATAGTCACACTGCAAGTCTTTATCCAATCTGTATGTACTGTATATTCTTATATAAGCATAATCGTGTTTCCACTTTGCATTTTTCATAAGAAAAAAAGAAAAAAAAATTCAAATAGATGGAAAATACCAAGCGTTGCCTTACTTGCAAGGAACAACCTGTCTACTTGTTCAGAGCAGACTCACGGAATGCTGCACATTCAAAACCTGCTCAGTGCTCACTAACATTATAAACCTAATAACATAAATGCCGAAGTTATTTTTTTTTTATTTCTTTGGTAGAACAAGAAAAAACCTCCAACAAATTCAACATCGAGAAGAGTCCAGTGGCTTTGATTCAGCCTTTGCGTATTCTCATTTCATGATGACTTGAAAGGCATTTAGAATTTTTTTTTTAGCTTTGGTAATGTTTTTATTGATATCGTGATATTAATTATGCTGTAAGGCTTATGACCTGTAAATGTTACTTGAAAGGGTGTACCAAGCCGCAATTTGCTTTCCCAAGTCTAAATGCAAGGAAAATACTCACAGAAACTACATGTTGAGTTCTACGGAATAATTCTTGGGACTATTTAAGGAGCTCATGGACCCATGTCAAGCTGTCAGATAATTTCGCCTTACTCAAGTCATTGTTCATATCGTCTTGATCAGGGGTGCCCAAACTTTTTGGACCGAAGATCGACTTTTCGATCAACCAACCTCCCGCGATCGACCCGTTACCGTGCACTCGCACGCACATACACACGCACGCCATGATGAACAACAGCCTGACACGGAGGCATGCGACGCACTTTTGCAGCCTGTTAACTATCGTAGCTCGCAAGTACCGTTTTAAAGTGCTTCCCTGGGCCCTCAAGATTCCTATGCTTTGCTCGTGCCATTGGTGAATTGTACACAAAACAAACTCTGAATGAGAATAACGACAATGATAAAAGATATAGCGTAACAGCTCTGATCACAAGCTGCAATTGCAGACTGCTGAGCGCTAACAACTTCGGGTGATGCAGGTCACGCGCCAGTAGGTTCAAGATTTACCTGCTTTATTTTATTTTTTTAATCCTTTTTGTGAAAATTAGACTGATAGGATGATTAGGGTGCAGTGCACATTAACAGAAAAAATATTACTAACATGCACAAAGACACACAAATGGTTGGTTGTTTTTTTTTCTCCTCTTTACCCCTCGCGATCGACTTGGGACCAGTCCGCGATCTACCGGTCGATCGCGATCGACGTAATGGGCACCCCTGCCATAGAGCCTCATCGCTCAATCCTGTCGCCGCGATCCACATTGAGATACTCCTTAATATGGTAATGCAAGAATAGTGTCCAGATTGTGGCCGAAGCGTCGCGGAACAAGGACCTAGGAACAATCAAGAGAAATGAGATCCACTCAATGTTTCGAGCTCCGATAAACACAACCTCACCCAATCAGTTATCCGATTTCTTATATTTCCTAGCAGGCCTTTTCCAATCAGTTTTCTATTTGGTCTTTCTCACAGAGATCTCTCAAACAAGCCCTCTAATACTGTACGAAAAGGTTAAGAGTAAAAGCAATGTAGCGAAGCAGTAAGGGCAAGCATGCAAAAGGTTATTTTTTTATGCTCTGTTCAAAGCACCTGCCAGCGTTGAGATGTTATGATCATGAGGTGCATTTTGTGTCTAAGAATTTTCAAAAGGAGCTACTTTAACCTTTTCAGGGACAGCCGTTACTACAGTGGACAGCTTATCATGTTATTGGGTGACAGGGTGCATGAAAGGGTTAAAGGTTGTTGTCACTTCTGATAAACCTGCTGCAATGGCAACTGTTTTTTCTTGTACAATCCCTCATTTAAAAAAAAAAACATGATTGGAATAAACATGCTTTTTGGAGAGGAGTAAAAATAAATCATTTAATTTTCTTTTCATGGCTGCTCACAGCTTTTGAGACACTCTGCTCAGTGCTCACTTTGCTATTAATGATTGTGAGCTGAGCATGCTTGGTGAAGAATAACCTCCTCTGGTGGCGCGACATAAATCTGATTCGATGCAAGTGTGGAAAAGTCTCACTGGATAAAGTTTGAATGGATTCACTCTGTGTTCAATAAGCACTTCATAATGGAGGAGCGGAGGAAGGCAGAAGCTGTAAAGTATAGACGAATGAGTTTATCGCCATGTGCAAAGCCTCTGCACCAGAATAAGAACAAATGCAGCAGACTGGAAGCGCATCGCCGGATGCATCCTTCACCAAACTCCTGATCATAAACAATCCGAGATTCTATAGTGCAGTGGTGGGCAAACTTTTGTGCTGAAGCGCCGCAATTCATTTTTAACAGGAACAGACAGGCCAGCTCATTTGTAGATGAGGTGGGGGACAAAAAGCAATCGCAAAATAATTGTGGTTATTTTATATTAATATATTAATGCATTCTACTTTTTAATTTAGATGTTGTATTCTTCATATATTTATCATATGTTAGCATTTTAGTTTTGATCATTACTTTCTTTTATATAATGAATTCAAATTAATTCAATGAGTATTTCATAAGATAATTTTTACCAATATTGTTTCGTGGTATTATTTTTTAAAAATGTCAAGAAAACACAGATAAATTAATTCAACAAACATTGGAGTACCCTTGATGACATAAACACCCTGTGGGTACATACTGTACAGTCCTAGAACATTTTATTAATGAATGTTAGAGAAGAATGTGCTTCAAATATAAACTATTGACCTAAGTGGAAATAGCACAATTCAAAGAAGTGCTTGCATTTTCGGACTTTTCTGCTCGATTGTCTTAAGAATGCATTATCGTGTATGGATTTGATGAACGATGACATGGAAGAAGATGAATGACAAACCCTCACACAAAAACGAGTCAAATGGTAACAGGTTGACAAGGGAAACACAATGTGAGAGGTTAATATTTTTTACTTCATCATTTGCTTTTCTGATATAGGTTTTGAAGTTGGCAAAATTATATATTGGAACAAAAATAATCATTCACCACAAAACTTTGTAAATGGACGATATTTTTGTCAGATACTTTCTGATTTTGGCACAAATAAGTAAACTTGCCAAGAAAGGACTTTAGGTTCTTTTTTTTTTCTTCTTTAACTATGGCGCAGTCTGCTGAATCTATTTATGACAGCCACCATCCATTCATAATGTCATACTGCAAGAATCAGAGATTAGCCTGTCTTTGACAGTTTGACCTCGGTGAACATAATCGAGAATGGCTAAATCACAATGCACCATAATCATTAACCTACGCCAATGCAGTATTAAAGTAGTTACAAAACACAACAGAAACACTTTACTGATATAATTCTTTAAAAAAAATGAATGTAATACTGTAAATACTGAGTATGGATTCTTGTGCCACATGGCTGTTCATGAACTGCTATATGTCAGAACTGTAAACGTGTATGGCACTTGAGTCGGCCTTTCTCTTCCACCGCGTGTTCGTTAATTTCGGATGATGTTGGTGATCCAAATGTCATACTGTGCGCTGTTGCGTCACTTCCGCGGTAATTTAATGAACTCAATATATCACTCCGTTACACATGTATCGTTAGAACATCAGACTCCTCCACCCCCAAAAACGTCATAGTTCAACTGATGACATCATTCTATCAGTGTATCTACATCATATGGTGACTGTCCAAAGAGCTTAAGAGCCTTACACACACATACACTCACATAGAGCCTTAGACACACATACACTCACATACATTTCGCATCCACTTATTTGGCAATTTATTCAAGTGTAAAAGTACAGTCAGCGAGAGCATGCCGGTGGCTGCCTTCCAGCTGTTTTAACTCCTAAATTGCCGAACAATTTCAATTAAAAGTTTTAAATGGCTTACCTTAACGGGAATCCAGCACCACGTTCTGGCCAATGGTAAAAATCTATCTTCTTCTTCTTCTCTTCTTTTGGTTTATTGGCAGACTACAGCTCTTTGGTGCATCTCACCAACAGCTTTACAGGAGCACAAAGGGTTTCCATATAAAGTCAATGGAAGTAACACTGTACTCAAACAAACACACGAGACAGTCTTGATATATCAATAATTTCGCTAAGATTGAAGAGAAAACCACAACCATAAAAGTTTCTATGTAAATAAACATGTATAAAATAATAGACTCAAACAATTGTTTTAAAATTTTTGTTGTCAGAGCAAAGTGACGTGACATCATCCGGTTCCACCTCCTTAACCAATTAAAGTCGGCAATCACAGTCCCCGCAGAGATCCTGTTGAAAACAGGAGCACTCACTCTCACACATATAGTCAATGCAGTCCTCTACAAATAACCCCCACAAACATACGCAATACAGGCCTTGCCTGTTCAGTCATCAACAAAACTGGCCTCCATCAGCGATGGACTGAGAGGTACTTGATGATTAGTGACGATTACAGTGACGGGCAAAACCTCACTTGTGCTTTCTTTACGTTTCTCTCATCATTTGTCAATCGTCAGAAAAACGGGTGTCCGTCAGTGTCGGACAGATGGACCAGTAATGACGGATTGTCCACCTCTGCTTGTCACCTCTACAAAGCACCAAGAAACTTGGTAGGTGGATGAAACATTGATCGAGCAAATTACGATTTTGTGCAGTGTGAGAATTTCATTTCCTCTTTTCAGAAGTATGAACGGTACAGTCCACCTCGAAATCAAAATGCCAGCACCTGTCCATTTGAAATGTCACCCTTCATGAATCAGGAAGTCTGCTCTTTACTGTTAGGCCTTCATCAACGTGATCTCTTTTACTTAGCTGTTTTTCCCTTCACAGGTACATTCATGTTCACATTCCGAGCCCGCGAAACAGTCAAATTTAAATTGGCTAATATCACTTCTGGTGGTAAGTGTGAAGGCCACCTAAGTCGTCATCGGGGAAGTAGGCCATATGGAGAATGGATATCCGTAACCAACCGCTGACTGGATAATGATAAATAGGAGTTGGTCGGATGTGTAATGAGAGATATGAAGGAGGGAAACGGGAGAGATTTTTAAAGGACAGCAACTAGGAATGATTGGCTGGGAGAACAATGATTTGACACAAGCGGTAATTTTAGAAGCGCAAATGAAAGGGATATTGACAGCTCGGGACGGCCCATGTGACAGGAATTCCCAGCAGGGGAGAAACGAGGGGAAGAGTGCCCCTGTCATGAGTAGAACAATTGGCTTTGACAAGCTGATTTATGAAGTGGGAGTTGCTTACCAAAATTGGTGCATGGAGTAGACCCAGAGACTAAATGCCCATTCAAAGATTCTATTACAGTATGCCATAGAAGCCATTTTTAGTCCCCTTTTGCGAAATTAGGGGGGGGGGGTGTTCTCGGATTGAACATTTGGTTCTCACCATCTTATACTTTGTTCAAGGCCCTTTTCAAAGCCACGGGCCACTAGAATTTCATCCTCATTTTTGTTTTTAGGTTTGCTGCATCCGAGCTTCTCTCCTTTGAGCTACCGGAGTCTTTCACACGTGCTGGAGAAGCTGTGCGAGGCTTGCATGTTCTACTTCAGTCATCCATCTTTTTTTTTCTGTAGAAGGAAAAAAAAATCCTTTGGAATTACTTCATTTGAACATGTACGTACATTGGTTGCACATGATTAAAACGTAATTACACTTTTAAGATGTAATTTTCCCGTGTTTTCCTCAAAAATAAACAATTGCTAAGTGTTCGTTTAATACATTTTCATCATTATCAACTGAAAATCAAGTACCAGTACTTTTTTTAGGGCAGTGCTTTTCCTTGTAAAGGTCAATGGATGAGTTTCTGGAGTCTATCCCAGCTGACTTTAAGATAGATGCAAGGTACTGTATTTTCTGCACTATCAGGCACTTCGGATTACAAAGTGCACCTTCGATGAATAGCCTATTTTAAAACTGTTCTCACATATAGGGCGCACTGCATTATAAGGCACATAGAATAGAAGCTGCAATAGTGGCTGTGGTTGTGCTATGCATCCACTAGATCGGGGGTCGGCAACACGCAGCTCCAGAGCCGCATGCGGTTCATTAGCGAAATCTAGTGGCTCCCTGGAGCTTTATAAAAAATGTTTGAAAATGGAAAAAGATTTTGATAGTCGGCTAATATAGCTCAAATAGATATAGATACATGTTGCAGCTCCGAAAAAGGAGAGCTGTGGTGTTGGTTTTTTAAAACATACACTTTATTTATGCTTTTAACAGTCTCAACAAACACAGACACGTCTGCGTCCGACTCCGTGCCTTCTCTTCTTGTTCAACTCGAGAGGCGTTCAAAGACAGCCGCTGAAAAACGGAAATTCATGGCCACTTCACTGACACTAAGAAAAGCGAAAATAATGCAGCAAAACAAAAAATCAAGCAAGGAAATCACAAAATAAATTCTTTGTCCAATATGGCTCTTTCAACATTTTGGGTTGCCGACCCCTGCACTAGATGAAGCGAGGCTAAAGGGAATACAATAAAATACAATACAATACAGCTTTATTTATATAGAGCATTCACAACGGCTGCAGCTGGAACAAACCCATGAGAACTGGTCACAAACACAGACATGAAACATATAAATACAAATGGCATTACAAAACTATACATGAAAGACAAAGGGTATGAAGACAATTGATTCAACAAAAAGGCACACAAACCTCGTGGGCTCACATGCAGAAGGCGCTAAAGATCCTGACAAGTCTTGCTTGTCTCCTTCTTCCTTTATTTAGTCAGTAGTTGACTATGCTTTTGGTGTCATCTTCGTTTCATAAGGGCTGCACAGAGTTCACAGAGTAGTTGTATGTTTGAGTGTGTATTGGCAAATGCACATGTTAATTAGTGTCGGGCAGAAGCCTTCTAGGTTACAATTGGTTCCTGCTAATAATCACCACTAGATCACATAGGAACACTAACAGGAAAACAACTCAATGGGGAATATAACCACCATATGTAAGGCGCACGACTTTTGGGAAAATAGAATACTTTTAGATGTGCCTTACAGTACGGAAAATACTTTACATCCAAAGCCATATCTAACGTAAAATGAATGCTTTGTTGCCATTTTCGGGCCAAGTAACTTTGTTGAAGAGAGGGGAGGAGCTTCATTTCATCAAGCTCTTGCCTTGTGTAAATAAAAATGCAAATGTTTTACACTCATATGCGGTTTCGGGGGTTTGCCTTGTCAGTGCTGAGGAAGCAGACAACCCTGTCCCTGACAAATCTTTACAAACTGCCCCTACTGTATCCAAAAAATAAGTTTGGGCAAAGTCCTTTAAGTCAAGAAAATAAAAAAGGAAATGAGTGTAATAAATGGGTTTGTTACAGTCTTTGTTTTTCGTACTTTCAAACATGAGCAGACTTGTGGAAAGTTCTCTGGCCATTGTTGCCTCACAGAGGGGAAGGAGCAGCTAATTTCTCCCATCTGGAACATCCATTGTGAGCAGTGTTGACACTGGCCTTTCATCACATGCAGGTGCTCATGTCACCTGTGGTGGTGCATTCACGGACGCTGTTTATATTCAAGGTTGATTAACAGCAGGGTGTCATTTGCATTATTAGAGACTCAACACTAATGAGACTTCAGCTTTTGGGCCTTAATTGGATTGCTTCACCGCAGTCCCTTATTGATATTTGCATGCCACAGTTCATCATGATAAGTAATGAGAAAATTATTCACTCGAGGTCTCCAATTGCAAGCTCCATCTGGGATGCATGTATTTGTGGGGGTACTGTCCACCATGGGGGGGACGACAGTGCACAATGACAAAGGATACGGGAACGAAATGTTTTGTTTTGTTTTGGTTTTGTTTTTGCCCAAAGCTACTCCTCTTTTGCTGTTTTTAATGGTGGTGGAGAATGCTGACTTGTATGGAATTTGCCAAAATCTATTCAATGAGGAGATTGTACGTTATATATGAGCAAGAACGCTATTAATTTTGGGGAGAACACAACTCAAATCAATGAGATGACTTGACTTGATCTTTACGTCAAAGATTTTCTCAAAGCCACAGTGCTCATGACCACAACAAGACACAATATATTTTTAATGCAGAGCAAGATGGCAGACACCGTTAATGTCAAAAGTGAACTTGGGTTGAGACATGAGTCAAAATCACCATAAGGAGCCTTTGAGATGTACCCATTTGCCACTCAACTTCACATCAGTTGTGTTGTTTCTTTTAGAAATGTAGAGTGGTCAAACCCAAACACTTAAAAAAAATAATAATAATAATTGCAAGCTGACTTTGTACACGCAACCAGTAAAATATGTCAGCTTGCTGACAGGGTGGACACTGGAACACTGGGCATTTTTGGCTACTGTTAGTATTTAATGATCACATGGGGGACCTTTACTCAACGACGCAGTTAACAAGCGGACTGTAAACTGTTTAAAAATGTATTTTGAATTTCTGAAAAGTTTGTATCAGTATGAATTTATATTTCACCATGACAAAATGGATATTACTCTTGACTCAGGATGGGAATTGAGACAATTTTTACCATTCTGATTCCTTTGTCAGGGTAGTCCGGTAGTCCACTGATTATCGCATCGGCCTCACAGTGCAGAGGTGCAGGCTTCGATTCTGGCTCTGACCTTCCTGTGTGGAGTTTGCATGTTGTCCCAGTACCTGCATGGGTTTTCTCCGCATACTCCGGTTTCCTCCCACATTCCAAAAACATGCATGGCAGGTTAACGGAACAATTATACTTTTTCACATGCTCATAACAGCATTCACACAATTGTTTTGGAATTTTGATGGATTGCCCACCTATGGTTATTTCACAGTTTAGGCTGCTGATGATTGCATTTTCTGAAGGCACACACATTTGGAAAAAAAAAAAAAGGTCGATGAAATAGCGCTAGACATTTTTGCTTTATAATCAGATGCTGGTGACCAACCAGCTGTGAGAAGATCTTTGAGAGAAAAAGTACTGTAATCAATGGAGGAGCCATTCTGGGTTATCACCAGCTTTCAAAAAAAAATATTTAGATGCAATCTACCAGAAAGAACAAGAAGCACTGAGGAGCCTGTTGCTGTCATGTTTAATGAAACTCCGGATGCTGATAGGAGATGTGTGCTCAATATCATTTTTCAATAAAGAATATACGGTACACATTTGGAAATATTTGTTGTTTATTCAAACATCTTTTAAAATTTGCAGTTTGCTTAATTGTAAACAAACATAGTTTGGAGCAAAGAAAAGGCAACTTTTATTGCCCAGAAAATCAAGCATTTTCGGCCGTAACAATCATAAAAAATGTTTTATTTGAATACGTTCACCAGTGAGCTACAAAAGAGACAATTGAACTCTTGCAAATCGCTGAAGATATTCTATCCGTCTTTTTCTGTGTTTCTCCTTGCTTGGCTTCCCGGCAAATCACAAAGCTGCACGAGACAATGAGGTTTCGTGAGAACATTTATCCTCATTCTGCAGTTCGTAGTATATGCTTGTCATTTTATGTTTTCATAAGCTCAATTTTGTTGCATCTGCACCATAGAACGTGACAATAAAGGCTTTCTATTCTATTTTGTGGTTGTTTTTCCCCCTAGATCAGGGGTGGCCAACCAGTCAGAGACGAAGAGCCAATTTTTTTACTGTGTTACTCCAAAGAGCCACATCATACACTTCCTCACGTGCAATGTGCACGCACATACACACGCGCGTGTGCGCGCGCACACACACACACGCGCACACACACACGCGCACACACACACGCGCACACACACACGCGCACACACACACGCGCACACACACACGCGCACACACACACGCGCACACACACACGCGCACACACACACGCGCACACACACACGCGCACACACACACGCGCACACACACACGCGCACACACACACGCGCGCGCGCTCGCATGCGCGCACTCATGCGGATGCCCACTAGTGCACTTGCGCACATATGCACGCACACCACGATGAGCAACAGTCGGAACGGGCCGAAAATGAATGAAAACTAAAGATACAAACAAACAAATCTTTTTTTTCCCACCCATTTCCTCCTCCCACTGTTGCGGTCGACTTGGGACCAGTTCGCTGTCTCACGGTCGATTCTGATTGACGTATTGGGCACCCCTGCCTTAAAATCAGAGGTAATTCGCTGACTAGCTTAGCGGGTTGTTAGTGCATGAGCGGTGATGCAGTCATCTGATTGGTTTCCCTCTATGCCAATCAAGTAACGGGATTGATGATAGGCTGGTGTAGTACGTTCTGTGTAGTTAGCGCCTTGTTTGAATGGCATCGTCACTGCCGAGGCGTTTTCGACGCTTGTCGTGTGAAAGCCCGGGAGCAGCATTGAACCAGCCAAAGAGCTGCATGCGGCTCGCGAGCCACTGGTTGGCCACCCCTGCCTTAGATTAACAAAGTTGAGTTGCACATGAGCTCGCAGAGCGTTGTGTGGGACATGCCATCATCTTATACACAGTCAATTAAAAAGAAAATGGAGGAAACGCATTTTAAGAGACACCATTGGACTGTTAAGTGTACAAATGACTCCCAAGTTCCATTAGTCTGCTCCAATATTCATGACAGTATGAGTGTGATATTCAAAGTACGGTAATAGCTGACGTTTCTGTGATGTCCTATCTGATTCATCTGTGCTGATTTAACATTGCAAAATTGGTTCTTCAGTACATTTTGAAACGATTCCCGTTCTCACCCAATTTCTCAAAATGTTCAATCAAGAACTCGAAAGCTTTTAAATATACATTACTCTGGTGAGAGGTCATTTGGTACCTGTTAGTACCTGTCATTTTCTTTTATGACTGCCATGAATTACTATCATTTTTTTTTCTGTGTCCGTGGCAGAGCTCGTTCCCTGATTGTGCTTATATTGTATTTTTTGAAAACCTGATTAAGGATGCAGGCCGGGAGGATGCATTCATGTCTCCGTCGCTACATTTGTACTTCTTATTAGCTCATAATTTGTCCTTATCGAGACGACAACAATGCCTTTAAAGCAATCAGTTCCCCACTCTCAGACGGCCTTCCAATGTTATTGTCATTGAAATATGTCGCACTACAAAGGCGCAGGCAATGACAAGCGACAAAACCACTTGTCTCATTAGCAGTGAAAGCAAACCTGCCGGTGGGGAACACCTTATAGAGCATTTTGCACACGCCGAGTGTCCTTTCGGGGTGGGAGCGAGGTGGCGCTTTCGCCAGGAATTTGAGGAAAATCATTACAACCTGGTAATTAGTTGTGAAACTCTGCACTGTATAATTATATGTAGGTGGCCATTTGTGGAAGGGAGCGCATAACGACGGACGACTTTGAGGACTGGTGCCTGCAGAATCACCTCCAGATCAACAAGGAGTTGGTTGTGAAGTACCTGGGTGTTGTTCTCAACAATAAACTAGACTGGTCTTCTAACACGGACGCTCGGATCAGGAAGGGACTGAGGTCTTTTGGGGTTCAGGGGTCACTCCTTAAGACCTTCTATGACTCTGTGATGGCTTCAGCCATCCATTATGGCTTAGTCTGCTGGTCAGGCAGCATCTCAGCCCGGGACAGAGAGAGACTGGACCGACTGGTCAGGAGGGCTAGCTCTGTCCTGAGCTGCTCCCTGGACACTCTGGAGGAGGTGGGCAACAGAAGGATGCTAGCTAAGCTAACAGCTATGATGGACAGACCCTCCCACGCCCTCCAGGCCACCTTGACAGCAGTGGGCAGCTCCTTCAACCAGAGACTGATACACCCGCGCTGCAAGAAGGAGAGGTAGCGCTGCTTGTTCCTGCCGACTGCCGTCAGGCTACTGAATAAATGCACCTGAAAACCTGGACTCTCCCCTACTCACCCATTGTAAATAGCACAGCCACCTTATGCAGCACATACACAGTTGCATATATGCTAATTTTGTATTTTTATATTGCATTCTGTACTGTGTACAGTTCATAAAAATATATATATAGTCATCCAGCCTTTTCCACCAGTAACACGACTGCGCAGACACCACCCACCACACACATACACTTGAAGTTACGAATGTTCTCTGGTTACAAAGTTGTCAGTATGTGCTCTGTTTGACAAATAGAGATATTATCCAAACATTCCTACATTTAATGCAGATTCTCTTTGACTTTATGTGGTACGGAGCAGTCTGAGTCGCAGCAAGCTCATTTTTATTCTGTTTAAATTTACAAGAAAAGACAAAGAAATGATTCACCACAAAATGTTGACTTTCAATGAAATCCAATGCCTGTACATTTACTCCAGTGACTTAATTTTTCAGATTCAATGGAATGTCAGGACTGCATGAAAAAAATACTTTCAGTAGTGTACTGTAAAATGAGTCGATTTACACCCAATAAACATATTCCCTCTTTACAGTATCTATTTACGACTGCAAATCTGAAATAAAGTTCTGCTACTGAAACTTAAAATGGCCGTAACTTCGAGTTGCCAGTAAGTTACTGTAAAAAACACGTGAACATTTCTAACAGTGTTCTTTTGAGCCTGGGGATGGGAGATGTGACCACACTACAGTGCTCCCTCATCATTGCTATCATGAGTCCCCGAAGCTTTCCGCCGTGGTCCACAGGCTGCCGACTGGGTCCTGTGTGAATCCTATTAAACCCCTGCGTCCTCCTCTCCCCTTCTGCTTGATATTCATCGGTGTAAAAAAATACAACTGGGATCGGGAATGGAATTCTCGTCTGTGTGCCGTTGTTTTCCTCCAGCTCGTGCAGTTTCCCCACCAAATGCATGCCAGTCCCTAAGGCAGGATTTGATTTAATGGATGGATGGGTAACATGACAGCAACGGGGCCTCGCAAACACAGGAATACGTCCAATTTAAATGAGCTTTCAGTCCTGCGCTTGTCTACGAGAGGGTCACACTGTTCATACCTGGGTGTCAAGTATGACATGATGAGGCGATATTGGCAACTGTCGAATTTTATGTTTCCTTGGACCTCTGCAGTGGGGTAAGGTGTGGGTGGGAATACTCCCAGAGCCATGTTTGACACCTCACTGAATAGCATTACCATAAAGCAGTGGGCGGGAGGAAAAAGGCAGACTTACGCAGCTTGAAATACACAAAAGGGGACGTAGTCAGCTGAGCCTTGAAAGTGGTCCGAGCCCATCTGCACTGAATGTGTTTAGATGAATCACCATGGTCACTAGCAATCAGTGCATGTACTCACCTTTAGAGTAGCCCCAAGGCTGGATTTACACTTTAGGGTCAAATACCCTCTTCTGACATAATGCCAATTTATTTGGGCTACACCAGGGGTAGGCAACGCCGGTTCTTCGAGAGCCATCTTCTACCTATTTTAGATCCCTCCCTACTGCAACACACCGGATTTAATTACTCATGATCGTTTCAGGCCACGACAGCGCTTGCTGATGACTTGATGATTGGAATCAGGTGTGTTTTTTTGTCGTCTTTTTTTGTCAGATGCTTCAAAGTGCAATAAGTAACACAATAATAAAGTTTAGCATCCCTAGATTACTACTACTTTTATTGTTTATTTCGTTAAACTGCATTCAAAACAACAGTAGGCTCTTTTGAAAGGTATTCACATAGGCCTAGCTCTTGTTTGTACCCCAACATCCAAACAAAAGGCCCACATACTTCACTTTCAGTCCTTTCCACTCACGACAAGTAAATGTAAAATAGAGTCTGGAGGTTACTCTATTAGGAGCTGTGGTGGAGCTCTCCTTGCGTGATTCCTGGCGCATCGCTGCATGAATGTTACTTCCTACTGCTGGGCCTCATCTTAAGCCAATCAAGTCGGACATGCTCCGGCCTCAGGCTCACTCTTCCGACTCCTTTGTAACCCCTGGCAAGGTTGACATCGACGGCAAGAACACAACCGCAAATGACATCCCCGAGATTACCACAAATAAGACCTGAAATCTCCCATACTGCATTCGCTCTTGCATACTGCACGATGGTGTCTTTAAAGGTCATTCAGCATCCAACAATGAACCCGAAGTGAATTCACTAAGAGAATACACCACCATTCACACTGAGATTTGCACAATTACATGTACAAATCTAATACTTGTTCTGGAGCGCTTTATTTTCGCATCAATGGAGCTAAGAGGGATTTTAATATACCATATTTTGTCAAAAGATGACAGTGCACCTTATAATCCGATGCACCTTGTTTTTAACATATACATATATTTGGATCAATTTTTTGATTTCTTGGACATAGTATTTTAAATGTTCTGTAAAACACTTTGGAACAGCTGCAGTGGTTATGAAAGCTCTATATAAATAAAGCTGTATTGTATTGTATTGTATTGTATTGTATTGTATTGTATTCCCTTTAGCATAGCTTTATCGAGTGGATGCATAACGCAACCGCAGCCATTATTGTAGCTTCTATTCTATGCGACTTATAATGTGTTGTGCCATATAGTGCGGAAAATACGGTAATTACCATGGACGTACCACAATTATATTTGAATATACAGAAGCCTATTTGCAAGTGCCCAATGCATACAGTCAAAACCACCTTGTCAAGATTACAGTTTTCTGAAATGTAAAAACTGTATTTAACTGGAATATGGAAATATGACCTATTGTTTTTACAATTAAAAAAAAATTGTCAACAGCAAAATAAAAAACGCCTTAAAAGAAGGCCAAAAATTGATTTTTTTTGGCCACTATTTAAAATCGTTCTCAAGCACTCATTTATCATTTATAGTGTGAATGCCCACAGAAGTGTTGCATGAAGCGTGCGTACGAACATTGCTGTGCAAGTCCCATTTCCACTTCTCTGACAAGTACCTCTATTTTGTCCTTGTATATTATCTTCGCCCACTTTGCAATACTTTTGGATTGCGAAAGGTGAGCTAATGTCGGACCTAGGAACAGGTGGGATTTGTCAACGCACATTGCTGACTGGTGTGCGTACGAGTCCTAGGGGTGGGCTTCATTAAGATTTGAAAAGTACTACTCGTGTTAACCGTATTGCTTATTGATCCGGTGCCCTAACTGTATTCTTATTGATACTTTGTTTCAAAACAAAAATGTCAGAACTATCCATCCATCCGTTTTCTAATCCGCTTATCCTCACGAGGGCCACGGATTTGCTGGAGCCTCTCCTAGCTGTCTTCGGGCAGTAGGCGGGCTACACCCTGAACTGGGCACACATAGACAAACAACTATTCCCGTTAACAATCACATCTCAGGACAATTCAGAGCAATCAATCAACTTAACATGAATGTTGTGGGAATGTGAGAGGAAAACGGAGTAACCGGGGAAAGCCCATGGAGGCATGGGGAGAACAGGCAAACTCCACGCAGGAAGGCCGGGACCAGATTCGAACCCAGGATCTCTGCACTGTGAGGCAAACATGCTAGCCAGTCGGCCACCATTCCACCGAAGTATTTTTTATTATACCTTAAAATTAGCTATCAAAAAGTAGGTTAAACTGTACAACAAGCTATTTGCATCAATGTGTGCACTCAAAAACTAATACTTATAAATAAAGTGTATGTACGTATGTGACAAAATTTGCAGATGTGCACCAAACCTTTGTACCCATAAAGTCGTAATGGGATTTAGATCTGGGCTCTGGTAAATCTAAATCTAAATTGTGTCCCATGTGGATTCCATCTGGGAAGAAACATGTTTCATTCGTGAAGGATGAATAAAGGCTCCTGAAATTGTAATTCTTATAAGGCCGGCATTAAAGTCACCTCAGACCAAAAGGCTCGTCCTCTCTGGGGCAATTGTTTGAAATCGTCATGAGCGAGGAAAGGTTGCTCGTAAAAATTGTGCATCCGACTTTGTTCCTGTGCCCTGCAGCACATCAGCCAGGCATTCACTCGCTTATGTTGCATCAGTAATCTCTCCACCGCTCTTTGTGCCCGACTGGCCTTGGCTCTAAGGAGGCATCAAAGCAGTGAGAGGCCTCTTTCTTTCTCTCGTTCTTTCTTGCTCTTTCTCTCCCACAGCCGGGCACTGGCGGCGCCTTCAAAGAAAGGAAAAAAAAAGTAGGCAGACGTCGAGGCTGCCTGGCATTTTTTTCACCCCAAAAAGAAGCGCAATCGTCTGCATCTTGCTGTGCACCTCATTAACGGCACACCATGATGTCCTTTTTTTTAACTATGGCAACTGTGGCGATAAATGAACTTTCACTTTCCCGTTCTTCTTCAAAGTAGTTTCAATTTATTTTTCTAAATCGGCATTCATTTTGGCAAGTGTTAGTTGAAGCACTCATTAATGATCGCTGTAATGCACTTGGTCATGATGATAGGATTTGAGAAGATGCGTCAACAGACCTGTCCCCAGACCTCAGTTTTTAGGAGAGCACATGAAATCAATATGAGGTAGGTGTGGGCGTAGGGGGAGGAGCATTATTACCCGACAGACAACTGCATGTGAGCATGCATGCATGGTTGAAATGCAACAGCACAAAAAAAAAAAAAACACACTTTGAACCAACTTTGCGATATGATAAGCTGTTGCACATTAGATTCCCATCCATCAAACAAAACACAATTTTTTCTTGACATTGTTATTGTCCGAATGACAATAATTCAACACGAGCATTTCTTAACAGGGACTTAGAAACTGAATGGTTCCCAACAGTGCATGGTGTTTGTCTTTCCTTGTTCTACTCCAGGTTTTCCTCATTCAATTCACTTCTATATTACATCGGTACAGTATTGTGGGTTGTGGGTGTTCGGGTTTATATGTGTTTTTGTAATTTTCCTGAAGAAATAAATAAACAAAGCCAATAAATCAGTGCGCGGCCCGGTAGTCCAGTGGTTAGCACGTCGACTTCACAGTGCAGAGGTGCCGGGTTCGAATCCAGCTCCGGCCTCCCTGTGTGGAGTTTGCATGTTCTCCCCGGGCCTGCGTGGGTTTTCTCCGGGTACTCCGGTTTCCTCCCACATTCCAAAAACATGCATGGTAGGCTGATTGAACACTCTAAATTGTCCGTAGGTGTGAGTGTGAGCATGGATGGTTGTTCGTCTCTGTGTGCCCTGCGATTGGCTGGCAACCAATTCAGGGTGTCCCCCGCCGACTGCCCGGAGACGGCTGGGATAGGCTCCAGCTCCCCCCGCGACCCTAGTGAGGATCAAGCGGTTCGGAAAATGAATGAATGAATGAATAAATCAGTGCACACCACATACATTAGCACACTCTCATTAAACAAAGTGCGGTTAAGCCAGCAACATTTAAAGAGCATTTCGGGTATGTGCACTTATTGTGACAATTCAGACTGGACTTTCATAACAGCACTTTCATAACAGCCATGTACCTGAATGTAACGTATTTAAGTGTTTTACAGAAGATTTAACACCTCTAATGCAACACCTCTCTCTCTATCGATCGATCGATTGGTAGATATATCTATAAAGATATATCTTGATACCCAATTTTTCCACAGAGCCGAGACATTATTTCAGGACCTGCAGCAGAATGTGTAATTATTCTTAGGAAGATATATTTCATCATGTCTGCTCGGTAAGAGGAGACAGCTGAGATTCCTGTGGCAAATTGCATGCTGCCAGCAACAGTGTGTGGGCTCGGCCTCACAGGCGTGTTTTAGCCAGGTGGCTTTATCCTCTCTTCAATCTCACCTTTTGTCCCCCCCCCC
>NW_017805002.1:3371029-3402448 GCF_001891065.2 Hippocampus comes
CACCATAAAAATAAATGAAACGACGCAGACATCTGCAGAGGCAAGCGGATCACCCTCAACCAGAAGAGGCCTACGGGCCTGGTCTCTCCGCAATACGTCGTCATGGCAGTGCAGAGCGGAATGGACAACACGGCAGCGCATTGCTGCCATGGAATGACAATTGGCGAGGGTGAGTGAGGCTGGGACTGCGCGAACCGGAAAAAACGATGTTGCTCTTATGTGTTGTGTAAAAAATACAGGTAATGGAAGCTTGAAACTGATCCCACGCCTGTGGACACGTAAGCAACAGTAGTGCATCGTCCATATAGCTGCTTAATGTTTGTTGCCGAAATCTGTTTCACCAAAGTTGCAAATTGTCGTTGCCTATTATAATGTTATAGGATTATTTTCGTTGAGTTATGATTTGAAAACTAGCAAGCCATCAATTTGCTGTATAGAGTGGTGCCTTGAGATATGAGTTTAATTTGTGCCATTACCACACTTGTAATTCAGACCATTCAGTTCCCAATTGAACTGAATGGAGATACCAATAATCTGTTCTGGCCTCTCCCACTGTAAACTTGTTTTTCATTAAAAAATAGCCTTCCACAATATTTAACTCTATAAAAACCAAGTAATTACACAGACAAAGTGTCGCAAAGTTGACAAAGTACAAATAAAGATGCTGGTACAAACACCAGGATAAAGCGGGAAGAACAAAAGGTGCTTGCAAAAGGAAAGAAAAATATAGACAAAAATAGCTTGTCCAAAAAGGACAAGAAAACCAATTTATGACGAATACAAACCGTGAATAACTTACCAAAACCAAAATAACTACTACTAGAAAACGGAGAGCAAAAATCGACGAACGGTGAAAAAAACGGAGCATGATCATGAACGTCTAGAAAATTGCACAAAAAAAAATGGTTTGAGCAAGGCGAATTATCGGACAATAACTTAAATAGTCCTTAAATAGGGGCTTGATTGCGATGCATGACATGTGCGCAGCTGAAGGGAAACGCCCACCGCTCAGCTGGACCTCAAAATAAAAACAGACAGATCATGACAGCTCTGTCCTCCAGCTCAAGCGCCCCGCTTAGCTCAAAAGTTTTGTGGGTGTTGGATAGTTCAACCTTCTTACGTGGCTTTATTTGCTCAAAGGCTGCAAGTTTAGCGGGATGAAGGATCAACCCCCGGGGAAGACGGGTGAGATCTTAATGAGTTACGTAACTTCCTCCGCCGACGCCGCATCCTCTGATGTAGTGTCGAGGCCAGCTTCGGAGGGACTTAAGTGTAATCCAGAGATGGAGGAAGATTTGCAGGTAGACAGGCCAGAATTCTGATTTGATGACTTTGTTTTTCCAGACAGACTGAGATGTCGGCTTCCTGCCTCTACTTGGTGATGGATGAGTCGAGTCACTGAAAACGCAGAGATGCTCAACGGTTTTACACAGTCTCTTGTCCAAAGCTGTGCGAAACAATTTAAAGCTTTCAATTTTCACCGGAAGGGAAAAAAAAAAAAAAAATATATATATATATATATATATATATATATATATATATATATATACCTCTATACACACACACACACACACACACACACACACACACACACACACACACACACACACACACAAAGAGAGACACACCTTTTTTGGGGAATTATATGAAAAAATGAAAAGCTGTCAAAATGCAAAGTCTGGTTGGAAATGCAACTTCAAGATACATACATCCAATGCAATAATTTTGAAAATCGGAAGTGATCTGGAGAATTTTTTTTTTTCCTTTTTTGTTATATTGCCGATTGAAAGTCCAGTCAAAAAGCAAAGCATGTTCAAATTAGAATTATTAGTTATTATTTCTCAACATATTGCTACAAAACATGCTTAAGTGAATTGATACATTGACCCTAAAAAATTACATATACATATGTGTATATATACATATGTGTATGTATATATATATATATATATATATATATATATATATATATATATGTGTGTGTATAACATATTTTTAAAAGATGGACTGGATTTATTTTGGCGGCACGGTGTTTGACTGGTTAGCGCATTCGCCTCACAGTGTGTGAGGGTTCAATTCCTGCTTCGGCTTTCCTGGTTGGAGTTTGCCTGTTCTCGCCGTGCTTGTGTGGGTTTTCTCCGGGTACTCTGGTTTCCTCCCACATTCCAAAAAGCTTATCTTTGGTAACCGTGACAACATCTTGAGAAAGAGTCATTATGAATGGTCGAAACATTTCATTTGCGTTAGTGGGATATGAATCAAGCAGCAAATGCCACTGCTTTTTATCCATCTCATCTTGCAAACGTCACATAACCAACCCTGAAAACAGGTCATCCATGATGGTCGTTACCTGAGCCCTTCGGCACTGTGATCTCATTTTGCATTGGGCTGGACATTTCAGGAGTGACAGCGCATTGTTATTTTCTGGATTCAAAAGTGGGTTGTGTGCTCTGTTGGTGGAAGAGTCAAACAAATATGACTGAGTTAGAGGAATCAAATGGATGACTGGCATAATTAAAGAGAACTCGAATGTTGTGTTTTGTTTTACTCACCCCAAGGACACAGACATTGTGCTCATTCAATTGCACACCAGCGCACGGTGATGTCCGACAAGTCGCACCTGCTTCCGAAATCACTCGTTTCACTGTTCAACCACAAGCTGAAACTCAGTAGAACATGACATTTTGGAGATTACCAATTGCTATGGGTTTCAAGGAATAGACAGACACTGAACACAATGTCAGTACTCATAAAGGCAAAATTTTCCATCAACTTTCACATTATTGTCGGGATGTCCACAGCTAAAATCCATCCTTTAGTTTTGTCAGCTACTCGGAGACTCCCTTCTTCGATTGGCTGACACATTACACATATCAAGTCAAGTCAAGTACAACTTCATTGTCAAATGTGCTGTATGTGCAACATACAGCACAGATGAAATTTCTTCCATCTCAAGACAACATGCAACAAGAGGAGCCGCTGCGGGTGCCCGCGCCACCATCAAAAGAAAAGTGAACATAAAATGACAAAATAATACAAGACAACACATAAGACACAGACAATCATGCAATCTGAACCACTTTCCTGCATACACTTTGTTGTTTGAAGCAGTTATAGATGAAAGAGGAATGAAAGTGTCCTTTTCACCAGTGAAATTTTTCACCATCACCTCATGTCCTATGAGATCATATGGGCTGAGAAATCCGAGAGGTGATTCAAGTGGGCTTCCGAAAATTACTGTGATGCTTCAAACTGTGTCACAAAAACTCGACTTGAGTAACACAAATGAAACATTATTCATGACAAGAGCGATGCAGGTAGTAGGACAGGGCACGTACTTTAGTCAGTGATTGCTTTCTTGTGAATTTACGTGATGAGGATTTTAGAGATGTTTGTCCCCCCCCATCCCCCCAAAAAATGGATTTTAAAAATTCCACCAAAACGGCGGCTACACTAATGTTGATAATAGAAGTAATCACAAAAAAAAAAAACACCCCAAAAATGAATAACAAAACAGTCATTTGCACGGACAAGACTTAAGTTTGGTTGGTTGGTTGGTTGCTTTGTCTGTCCAGTAATGAGTGAGTGGCTTGGTTGGTTGGTTCAGTATTTAGTAGGTTGGTTGGTTAGCTGGCTAGTTCAGTCATTGGTTAGTTAATGGTGGAATGATCTTAAACGTTATTTGCTTGCTTGGTTATTAGTCAGGTCAGTTGCCACTGAGTTGGTCTGTTTGTTAGGCTGTTAGTTGCCTTGTTGGTTACGTACTGACTCTGTACTCTGTTTTCTTAGCTGGATAGTTAGTTTGTTGTTTCAGTAATGGGTGAGCTGGCTGGTTGCTTAATTTGTTTGGTCTTCAGTTGGTTGGTTCTTCTGTTTGATCGTTAGTTGCCGTCTGGGTTGGTTAGTTTGTCTGATCTTTATTGAGTTTGTTCTTGAGTCAACCGTTAATTTAGTTATTTACTTGAACCGCTCTTTTGGCCACTAATTCCGAGTTTGGTTGGTAGTTTAGTCATTGTAGGTTGGTTGGTTAGTTACTCCAATCTTTAGTTGGTTGAGTTTGTCGCCAGCTTTGGTTGAAATCAAAATTGGTCGGCCGCATTAGCATTTTACTTTATCTTGAGAAAAACGCCTTTAGTTGTTCAGAGCAGAGGTGTTTTATGGCTTCACTTTTAGCCATCAAAATGTGCCAAATGTTTACTTTTTCCATTCTCGCAAAAGGTGTTACAGTCACATCAACCCCATCATTCCCTTTAATAAATCATGAACTCTTGGGGATTATTCATAGAACCAAGGTGTTAATGGAGGAAGAGTAGGTGATGGCATACTGAGGGATGCTGCACACATTGGTCCTGCCAGGGTGAATAAAGTGCACCAGATCACAGTTGGGTCCGGTCGAGTGTGTAATCAGTCGGAGGTGCGGCCTGTCTATCAAACGGCTGACAGCCCGTCGGTGCTGCTGAACGCGCCCAGATCAGTGGCCGTCATGTGACAACCTCTAAATGAGGACTTTAAATTAGTTCCACGGGTGGCGGAGCGTTTCCCATGAGCTCTACCTACACACACACACACACACACACACACACACACACACACACACACACACACACACACACACACACACACACACACAGCTCCATTTCCATCACCACCTCTCATTTCCCTGCTCGGACTCCCACCGCATACGTAACTGCATGATTGCAACCCATTAATTGCTCTTTTTTCACACGATATTCGAACCTGTCTGTCACATTTGGCTTCTCCCACCTCCCCCATGGACACTGGACATGTCAATATGGAGTTAAAAAAAGGGTTTAATGTTGAAGTAACCTCAAAATGGTTTATATTCAAAGTTGAAGCTTGAAAGCGAGCAAACAAGGCAGATCACACATTCAACCAACCAAACATCCAACAAATTAACCAACTAAGAACCAATTAATCAACAAAACCAATAATTACAAAACAAAGCAACTAACCAATCCAAAAACAAATTAGATTAACAATGACTGTCTGAACAGATTAACCGGCCACGTCACTAATGACCAAACAAACTAACGAAGCAACTATGAAGCCTACTGGCGATGTAACCAACAAACCAACCTATGGCTGAACAAGCTAAACAATTATTTTCTTCAATCACTCACTCTGTTTCTGACACTACCTCATGTACTGTACTTCCCGCTAAAAAGTTTTTGAGGCAAATGGTACATTATGGAGGCGGCCCGGTGTGCCAGTGGTTATCGCGTTGACCTCACGGTGCAGAGGTCGTGGGTTCGATCCCGGGTCCGGCCTTCCTGTGTGGAGTTTGCATGTTCTCCCTAGGCCTGCATGGGTTTTCTCCGGGTCCCACATTCCCAATACATGCATGGCAGGCTGATTGAACATTCTAATTTGTCCCTAGTTGTGAGCGTGAGCGTGGATGGTTGTTCATCTGTGTGTGCCCTGCGATTGGTTGGCAACCGGTTCAGGGTGTCCCTCGCCTACTGCCCGAAGACAGCTGGGATAGGCTCCAGCACCCCCCGCGACCCTTGTGAGGATAAAGTGGATCGAAAAATGGATGGATGGATGGATGGATGGTACATTATGGATCCTGCAGGACTGTTATAAACATGCTAAAGTGTGCAGTGCGTGTATTCGACAAATGCAAACTCTTTGCAAAGTTTTGTGAAAATTAGTAACGATTTCAGTAATGTTAACAAAGCCCAGTAAGTTATTAAAAAAAAAAAAAAAAAGTAATCCTCTAATATCATGATCTAATTTGTGTCGAAGTTCAGGTAACATACAATAAGTAAGACAAATGTTGCAGTGACTCCAAATAAAGACGTTTATGATAACAGCAATCACAAACTATCAACAGACACAAAATGTTCCTGGAACAGCATTTGTGTTTCGTTTCTATTTGTAACTACTGGGTACGACGAACAGACAGCTAGATGGACAAGTACCTCTACTGACCGCCTGACTAAAACCAACCAATGAAAACCAATGTACGGACAAGTTACTTACAACCAACCATGACTCTTAAAGTTTGTCCACATACGGGTATATATTTTTTTGTTTCTGGGCTGCTTATGCGTCGTCAAATTAACAGATCACAGTCTTAACAAACAGAAGAATGGATGGATGGATGGACAGTAAAATTAACAACAACTGACTGACTGACTGACCTACAACCAATACACTAGCATAACAATGTTGTGCTTGAAGATATCACTTTTAATTCCGAGTTTGGTTGGTAGTTTAGTCATTGTAGGTTGGTTGGTTAGTTACTCCAATCTTTAGTTGGTTGAGTTTGTCGCCAGCTTTGGTTGAAATCAAAATTGGTCGGCCGCATTAGCATTTTACTTTATCTTGAGAAAAACGCCTTTAGTTGTTCAGAGCAGAGGTGTTTTATGGCTTCTCTTTTTGAACCCCATCATTCCCTTTAATAAATCATGAACTCTTGGGGATTATTCATAGAACCAAGGTGTTAATGGAGGAAGAGTAGGTGATGGCATACTGAGGGATGCTGCACACATTGGTCCTGCCAGGGTGAATAAAGTGCACCAGATCACAGTTGGGTCCGGTCGAGTGTGTAATCAGTCGGAGGTGCGGCCTGTCTATCAAACGGCTGACAGCCCGTCGGTGCTGCTGAACGCGCCCAGATCAGTGGCCGTCATGTGACAACCTCTAAATGAGGACTTTAAATTAGTTCCACGGGTGGCGGAGCGTTTCCCATGAGCTCTACCTACACACACACACACACACACACACACACACACACACACACACACACACACACACACACACACACACACACACACACCACCACACACACACACACACACACACACACACACACACACAGCTCCATTTCCATCACCACCTCTCATTTCCCTGCTCGGACTCCCACCGCATACGTAACTGCATGATTGCAACCCATTAATTGCTCTTTTTTCACACGATATTCGAACCTGTCTGTCACATTTGGCTTCTCCCACCTCCCCCATGGACACTGGACATGTCAATATGGAGTTAAAAAAAGGGTTTAATGTTGAAGTAACCTCAAAATGGTTTATATTCAAAGTTGAAGCTTGAAAGCGAGCAAACAAGGCAGATCACACATTCAACCAACCAAACATCCAACAAATTAACCAACTAAGAACCAATTAATCAACAAAACCAATAATTACAAAACAAAGCAACTAACCAATCCAAAAACAAATTAGATTAACAATGACTGTCTGAACAGATTAACCGGCCACGTCACTAATGACCAAACAAACTAACGAAGCAACTATGAAGCCTACTGGCGATGTAACCAACAAACCAACCTATGGCTGAACAAGCTAAACAATTATTTTCTTCAATCACTCACTCTGTTTCTGACACTACCTCATGTACTGTACTTCCCGCTAAAAAGTTTTTGAGGCAAATGGTACATTATGGAGGCGGCCCGGTGTGCCAGTGGTTATCGCGTTGACCTCACGGTGCAGAGGTCGTGGGTTCGATCCCGGGTCCGGCCTTCCTGTGTGGAGTTTGCATGTTCTCCCTAGGCCTGCATGGGTTTTCTCCGGGTCCCACATTCCCAATACATGCATGGCAGGCTGATTGAACATTCTAATTTGTCCCTAGTTGTGAGCGTGAGCGTGGATGGTTGTTCATCTGTGTGTGCCCTGCGATTGGTTGGCAACCGGTTCAGGGTGTCCCTCGCCTACTGCCCGAAGACAGCTGGGATAGGCTCCAGCACCCCCCGCGACCCTTGTGAGGATAAAGTGGATCGAAAAATGGATGGATGGATGGATGGATGGTACATTATGGATCCTGCAGGACTGTTATAAACATGCTAAAGTGTGCAGTGCGTGTATTCGACAAATGCAAACTCTTTGCAAAGTTTTGTGAAAATTAGTAACGATTTCAGTAATGTTAACAAAGCCCAGTAAGTTATTAAAAAAAAAAAAAAAAGTAATCCTCTAATATCATGATCTAATTTGTGTCGAAGTTCAGGTAACATACAATAAGTAAGACAAATGTTGCAGTGACTCCAAATAAAGACGTTTATGATAACAGCAATCACAAACTATCAACAGACACAAAATGTTCCTGGAACAGCATTTGTGTTTCGTTTCTATTTGTAACTACTGGGTACGACGAACAGACAGCTAGATGGACAAGTACCTCTACTGACCGCCTGACTAAAACCAACCAATGAAAACCAATGTACGGACAAGTTACTTACAACCAACCATGACTCTTAAAGTTTGTCCACATACGGGTATATATTTTTTTGTTTCTGGGCTGCTTATGCGTCGTCAAATTAACAGATCACAGTCTTAACAAACAGAAGAATGGATGGATGGATGGACAGTAAAATTAACAACAACTGACTGACTGACTGACCTACAACCAATACACTAGCATAACAATGTTGTGCTTGAAGATATCACTTTTTTTCATGGCTGAAATACCTGACACTGTTTGAGAGATCACCCAACCCACAACAACACCTAAGCAGACAACCTACTAACTCACAACTGAACACACTTCAAAACCAATCTATGAACCTCTTGGCTGAATGATGGGTCGATGTGTCATTTGCGTTATGGGAGCGGCAGCCCCGAGTATAGGGCAGTCGAAGAACTTGCGTAAGAGCAGCGCAAACACGTCTGCCAAGTAGAAGTGATTGGTGATATTCCAACTTAAAACTCCACTCAACCGTAGCGCAATTGCAGTTTGTCACACTTGGATTCACTTATTCGCAGATTACATTTTTTTTCCATATTTTTGATTTTTTTCACGTTTTTTTTTCTCCGCATGCTGCTCGTGGGCTGCCAGTTTCCCATCCCTGACTTTTAATATGAAAGGAGAGTTGATATTGAACCACAACCCAAAATGAATGATGATGTAAGTGAATATCACATCACACATCCATTTCTCTCGAGTTTTACTGCCCAGACTCCCTTTATTGTTTTTATGTTTTCCATTTTGCAGCGCAATTGTTGGCCTTCTTTTAACAGCCTCTTAAAGGAGAGTATCTTTTCATCAGCAACTGCAAAGTGAGTAAAGCACAAACAAGACCGACTACATTCTGCTGCTGTGGGTGAGCAGGAGGACTCAGCGGTGAAGTTGAGGTCCATCTTCCCAAGAAGAATTTTGCGTCTTTATGTGACGCATCAGCACGCCGATCGTCACAATGGCCGCCGCCTCACCATTAATACTATTCAGATTTCTTTAAAATCTTACATCATGTGATCTCCATAATCTAGGATTACATCAAACAGAAAAAGCAAAAAGAGGCAATCAATCTTCTTTAAAGGATTTAATCCCTTATGAAATAGACTGGATTATTTTCTTGGGTTCAGTTTTATGACTGAGATTTAATTCCCTTGGAGTTTCAGTGGCAGCTCTTTGTGTTTGCCTCGCTCCCGCTTGCTCTCTCCCGCTCCCTCCCACTTCCCACCAGGGGATTCTTGATTTATAGATATCATTTGACCCGTTAAGGCAACAGTCTGCCAAAAGTCCAAGATTAAGTGCCAATGTCTGGGCTGACAGCGGTTCCGGCTGCTAATTTTACATGATCTATGGGGCTAATACCTGTTCTCCATCCAGGCCTGTGCCTCCTGTCAGAGGTTTGGCTAGAAACTAACCATACGTCAAACCATCAAGCAATTATTACAGCAAGTTTTGGCACTTGGTTTGAAAACCTAGAAAGCAGGTTTCTGAGTCGATAGTGCAGATGCCCTCCAAGAACGACTTTCTAACCTAACATAACGATTTGTCTCCCAGAGATGCAAAGGTTTCGATACCTGCACATTCTTCACAGTGTCACTATCCAGTCCCGTGGTCGAAGGTGACACAAATGTGTATCAGTATCACCAACAGGAGAAAGAGGAATGAGTCAAAAGGTTGGGAAAAACGAACCATTCATCCATTTACCATAGTGCTTATCCTGTTCAGGGTCACGGGTGAGCATGAAATCTTATCCCAGCTGACTCTGGGAGAAAGGTGGACGATACGCTGGACTGGTCTTCAATCATTCACAGGGTGAGTGGGAATTGATCCGATGCTACCTCAAACAATACCTGGCCGATGTGAAGGCGATGTGAAGAAAAAAAAAAAAACGTGTAAACCCTCGACTGTTGTCAACGTTAATGTCTCTTCCTGGGTCAGTGCATCAAGTCCTAAAATTTGAGAAAAAAACACTTGAAACTTGGGACAGATACCGGGTGACTTTGTCAAACTGGGTCAGTTTATGTTCAATAATATTCAAAGCTAATTGGGTTCTGTCACTGACAAAGACAGATAATTCCTCGAGGTTAAGAAGTGTGAGGGTTCTAGTACCAAGATGAACTTTTTAAACTTGGCTCTCTTCGACTCAGAGGTCATCCAAAATCAAAAGAGATCTCATTTTGACATCGACAAATGAGATATCAGGTTTTGAAGAGGATTATTCAAGATCGATGTAGGGTAGGGTGCAGAATATAAACCTTTACCAATGCGAAAGACATCCCGCATAGTTCTGCATCAAACTGACACATCATTGTCACAAGACTACCTGTAAACAGACACAGTTATTGTATCAAATCTGAACAAATCAAAGACCAAGTGTGACTGGCAATCGTGCATTCTTTGAAGAAGTGAGTTTCATTTTGTTCCACAGTGAGGTGATTAGCACCCATGCTCACCAATACATCAATGGGTACCTTCAATCATCTTTGTGCTGCAGCATCGCAAAGAATCAACAACTTGTTTGCGACATTATTAGAAACAAATGGGTCACACAGTTTTCTGCTGGGGATGAGTTTCGCTTCCACATGAAAAGAAAACTTTCTGACCTTAGGCGGAAGTTGTTCAAATGTGTGTGAGCAGGCTGGTGGAAGTAAATCATGCAGTATTCATTCATATGTAGTAAAAATATGACTGACCTTCAAACCTCTGTCCATTTCGCTAAATAATGCCATTTTATTTAACCCTTTCATGCACCAATAACAATAGCATCTAACCTGGTGACATGATAAACTGTCCACTGTAGTAACCGCTGTCGCTGAAAGGGTTAATCCAATTCTTTCCAAAATAAAACCGAACTGAGGTATGGACAAATGCATATATGCCTTTTAATTTGGGGTCTGAAACGAAGGGCAAATATAATTTTCTACACATTTTCTTAACTTGTCCCTAGAGCCAACGTCTGTATCGGGGACCAGACCGTCAATGTCCCTGCTTTCCATTGCCGCCCAACTCACTACCCAACTGACCTCTATGACCCCCCCCCCCGTCCCGCACTCACAGATAGTGAGGCCATGACAGTGAGGACCATGTTACCTTTTCGGGCTGTGTTTGGCCAAGCCCGATGGGTGCAGCCCCACCTCCACACCCGGGTCCAGAAGCGGGGCCCGTTGACCCGCATCCGGGTAAGGGAAAATGTCTTCAGAAATATGTAATCATGATCAGGGTTTTTTGAGAGATGCTTTGTCAGGTCCCTCACCGAGGGCTAGTTTGCCATGTGTTACCCTGCATAAAGACCAAGACAACTGAGTTCCTATGATAATTGGGACACACAAACCATGTACTATAAATTAGGCATCTTCTCGACTCAATCTATAACCTGCCAATCTTGCCGTGCTCGTCCAACTGTACTTTAAATGATTTCAGTCCCATGTACAAATGCATCACCAACAGCACCAAATCTGTGTTAATCCCTATCTGAAAATAGCAAATACTCTATTTACTGATTAAGAGACATTTTCTCAATAGTGCGGCACCATCTGTTTCAATTCATCTCTACATTGTTAGACACATGCAGTAATTACAAGCGGATTACAACACTACGCAGGCTACTGTAAATTAATTAACTCTGATTTTGATTAAAATGTTGCTTAAAAAACAACTGGGGCATGGATGAACTCTTCACTACGTTTGCACTGACAATTCTTGGTATTTCAGACACGGTGCACAGAGAGATAAAGTATTCCCAACATTATTTTATGACAGCTGCATGTGGAAACACTGAAGCTTGAAACCCCGTGGGCGTGTTTTTTAAAGAACATTATGACTAAAAGCTGTCATGCTGCCATGTCCAATTCATAGAGGGAGCCGCACAAGTCCCCGACAACATTCCGGTGAGTCATCACATACGGAAACACATGCACAGTACATACTAAGTACATGCGCACGAGTCAAATGTGCTGCACAGGAAGTTGAGTGCTCAAATTTGGATTTTCGAAATCTATTCTCATTGCGTTCCAGGGTCCGCCAGGTGCAGAATTGCAAATAATAGATGTAAAATGTCTTCATTAAAAAAAATAGATGTCAGGAAAACAAACAAGTAGTGACTGTCATTACCTCTCGCTATTGTTCACACACAGTGAGTCAACTGCTGAGCACCCTTTTGCAAACCACAACAGCAACATCGATCAAGGTCGTTCAAGTGACCAATGTCAGATGAATTACATGTGAGGAGTTTTGATATGTTGGTAAATAAAGAATAAAAGTCCTTTCATTAGTTTTTCTATCTACAAGTTACCAAAAGCACCTTAACGCTTTCTCATTCACTTACTGATGATGCAATACCAGGATCAACTGGGGCTCAGTCATCTTGTCCAAGGCCAGGCGATCATGGTCACAGGGGCTCAAGTCTGAACCCTTAACCTTTGGATTGGGGGACAACCATTATACCACCTGAGCCATGCCAAGTGACAATGAAGTTGACCAATTTTTGTTAAGTTCTTGTCATTTGCTGCATTTCAATTGAATAAATTAATAGAACTTTTTTTTCCAAACTCCAGTATCAGATATTTAGATGCAACACCCCCACCCCCGACCTGCTGCTGCAAAAAAAAAAAAAAAAAAAAAAGCAGCACCTACTGAGGATTACTACCATAAGAGCACTCGGGTGCCAAAGGATAGCACATCCTGAGTCGTAACCCTAAATGTCTGTCTTTTTTTGTGCATTCATGACTCTCACAGAATGAACCATATTGATTACTGTTGGGAACCTCCTTGAACCACTCTGCCCATCAACATGTTTATTTACTTATTTTTATCTCCTTTTTTGGCCACATAATTGTCTCACGTATAAAGTCTCACTCACTCTTCCACATTTATCTCAGTATTGGGACCGGCAGTGGCAGATTTTTTTTTTTGGGGGGGGGCGTTCTGTTTGTGTGTGTGTGTGAGAGAGAGAGAGAGAGAGAGAGAGAGAGAGAGAGAGAGAGAGACAGAGATGTTTTTTGCAATGAAGGATTTGGGGTGTTTGTCTTTGTCTGGATGTACCTCACAATCGCAGCAGCAGCTGCTGATGCTCTTGTAAGGCACAGTCTTCTCTCATTCCGAGATGTCACTACCCAGCTGCTTCAGAAAAGCCCCCCTTCCATGTTTTGATAACATATTGGCAGATTTGCTGGGCATCTATTGTCAAAATGGACAGTGTCCATAAAATGCAACCAAGTACTCATTGACAGTGATGTGAGGATGTCACGAACGGTGGTAGTGGAGGACCCCATAAAGCAGGCAGGAGAGAGGAGCAGGGTGAACTTGACAAACTGTCTTAACAAAACATTGAGAAAACTAAATTCAGAACAAAGTCTTGAAAACAAGAATCCAAAGTAACCAACCCATGGCAGATGAAGAAAAAAAAACAAGGCGAAAGCAATACAAACAAAAATCCATGGCAGTAATGCACATGAGCAACAGCAGAAAACAGCGACAGAAACAATGACCCAATACCGAGTGGCCGGGCGGGCCGGGATTCCTTTTAACAGAAAACCTACTAATGATATGATGACCAACAGGTGTGCCACTGTAGGAGGAGCCCAACAGAGCCACCTTGTTGGTCCCAAACAAATCAACCGTGACAGAGGGCCTGGATTGTTATCATCTTATCTTTCTATTTTTGGAAGTAATTGTGTCTGCTAGTGGTTGAGATACAACAGGAGGGTCAAACTCTCATTCATTTGATGACAATGCCTCAAAATCAAGGTCCTCCTCAACACAATACTCTGCCTCAAACACATTCTCCTCTCTAGCACTTTCACTGGCAAAGCGCTTTTCCAAAACCTCATGGACAGTAAACTGTTTCCCAGAGGACATTTTCAAGTGCGAGAGCATGCAGATTGCAGTATACACAGAGCACAATGCGGAATAATTTGGGTAGAGGTCTGTTGTTCAAGCTTCCCTATGTTTACTTCTCCCTTATTTTGCATGAACTAGCGATGACCTTGTGGAAAACTATCTCTCAGAAATAGTTATTTCCCCACCCCCTGTTATGTATCACCTCAAAAGTATCAACTCTGCACTTGCAGGTGTGAAGATGTTTTGTCTCACACACACACACACACACACACACACACACACACACACACACACACACACACACACACACACACACACATGTTTGCTGCAGCTAAAACAGCTTGGGGTCAAATTGACCCTTGAGGATCACCAATGCGGGCAATATGTGTTCAGGACATTGAAAAAATAGCTTCATAATAATTTTATGCTTAATCAGTTGCCACCATCAAATAAGGAAAAGTAATGAAATATGGAGCAAAAAAAAACAAACAGAAGTCAACGATTATTTTTTTGAATGATATACCTGTACATTTAATGGGGTCAAATTGACCCCAAGGATAATAGGATGATTTTAATGCTGTTTTCTGAAGTTGACTTGTATTTTGAAATGACCTAAACGTTCACTGTCACAAGGTAAGGTGCATTCATTTCTACATTTTTCTACTTCAAGTTCAAGAGCACGTCTTCGAAGAACAAGCAGATTTGGTCAAACTTACATTCATTCATTCATTCATTTTCCTATCCGCTTTATCCTCACAAGGGTCACGGGGGGTGCTGGAGCCCATCCCAGCCGTCTTCAGGCAGTAGGCGGGGTACACCCTGCACCGGTTGCCAGCCAATCGCAGGTCACACACAGACGAACAACCATCCGTGCTCGCCCTCACAACTAGGGACAATTTAGAGTGTTCAATCAACCTGCCATGCATGTATTTGGCACGTGGGAGGAAACCGCAGTACCCGGAGAAAACCCACGCGGGCCCGGGCAGAACATGCAAACTCCACACAGGGAGGCCGGAGCTGGAATTGAACCCGTTCCTCTGCACTATGAGGTCGACGCACTAACCACTGGACCACCGGGCCGCCCTCAAACTTACATGTTAATACAAATATATGTATCACGTGTACACAAAAATAAAATATCAGGGCAAGTAAGTAATGTTTCCAATTTGACCACCATTTTTTCAGCTCAAATGCTGTCAAAAATCTCTTCAACTTTTCATCATGATATCTTTGTTCCTCCTCATATATCAGGTGCCCACAGTATTTTGACCACCTTCAGCACCTAAACTTGTTTTGGGCATGTGTATTTGCTTCAAGATAATAGGTCTACAAAATAGTGAATAATTTTCTAAATTAATTTGTGATAGCTTCTTAGGAGTAGAGCTAGAAATCTATCTTACATTTTTAATTTAGATTAGCCAGTTTTTTTAGGGAGGGGGGCCTGTTTCTCTATCACCTTTCCCTCAAGGCCCAATTCGAATACCAATTTCCTGGTACACTGTAATGGGGTTAAAGCGCTCTATAAATATAGGTGAGTTGAGTCGGGAGGTCGGAGTCTGTCTTGGTGCTGTAGGGTCATATGCCCCTTGTGTGTGACCCTCCCTCAAAAGTTTACGGAGAAGTGGGACACTCTTGGTTGCTTGAACTGGCAAATCAAAGGCTCAGGGACAAGACGAGCAGTAAGGGGAGGTTTTGGGATTGAGCCTTACTGCAGGTTTAAAACAGGTTCCCAATGTGTGGTATTAAAGATGATCTTACATTCTGCTGATGTTGCGTCTATACGACGAGTAGCGTTGCAGATTGACGGGTGGCCGCTACGCAATGTTATGTGCGTCCATGTTAACAGTATGTTCTGAGTAGCACCGAGATTTGTTCTGTTTTGTCCTGTCGGCTTGTAATTGTCGGTTTGATACATCTCACCTTAAAAGTGCTTTTTATTTTGTTTTAAACTCCAAGCATTGATTAAATACTCATCCCCCTTGGCCATTGTTCATGAAAATAATCTAAGTGTGATGCCCTATTTTAGCAACAAGAAGCTGAGGTAGCGTTTTCCTGCCAGTCTTTCCAGTGAATTTAATTCCAGGACACTGGTCACTACCGTTGACAGCTATTCAAAAGTTGCTTTCTGCTTTATGAAATAATCTTGAAACAAACAAAAATCCTCAAATATCCTGATATAGGTTATATGAATTTGTGCATGAAAGGGTTAATTGTTCTATGTGAGGAAACTCTTTAATATATGTTCAAATTGGAGGGAAACTTGGATCCTTTTATACCGACGGGCTACGGTGAATGTCAGTATGACTGAAGGCTGGCGATGAGAGGGAAGATGAAGAGCCTGGCTAAATATCTCTGTGATGGATACAGATTCCCATGCCAAATCCAGATTGAGCCTCGCCAGCTGGAGATGCCTTTGATATGTGAACAAGGCTAATCCACGCGGTGCTGGCTGCTGCCACGTCTTCATCCTCCCAACCATTGCCCTTTCATTAACCTTTGACTCACTCCGACACAGTGTTGGGAGAGACCATAATTGTAGTGGCTCATTTGATCCCGCCAAAGTGTTTCTCACAGCTTGCTTACTGGTATCGAGGAGCAGCAACATTACCTTGGTTTGTAACAGTAACGCATTTGTATGCATGGATTCTTGCACAGGTACTGAAAATGTGTGGAGTCGGTGTTCAGTAAAGATTTGCATCCAGATTTGGATTTAGATGTTATCGCAAATTTGGATGCTGATGAAGACGTACCAAAGTGTTTCTCACAGCTTGCTTACTGGAATCGAGGAGCAACACCTTACCTTGGTTTGTAACAGTAACACATTTGTATGCATGGATTCTTGCGCAGGTACTGAGATTTGGATTAAGATGTTATCGCAAATTTGGATGCTGATGAAGACGTGAATGCTGATGTGGATGCAGATGTGGATAAAATTTGAATCTATATTTTGATACAGGGTACTGAGATTTGGATTAAGATGTTATCGCAAATTTGGATGCTGATGAAGACGTAAGTGCCGATGTGGATAAAATTTGAATCTATATTTTGATACAGATGTAGATGACGTTTCCAATATGGTCACATGTACGACTAAGGATATGGATACAGAAGTAAAAAGAGTTTGAATCCTGCTGTGGATGTTGCTGTAGCTACTCAGTTGGATTTCTTTGGGGGTTCAGATTTTGATTTCAGATATGGAGACGGAGACAGACTGCGATTGGATGGCAAAACAATGAAACGACAACACAATGAACTCTTCAGAATATTTGGGAAGAACACATTTAGTCACAGCATTTTGGTCAGTTTCCCCACAGTAAAATTTCATTTCAAAATGCAAAGGCACCAAATCAACTAGTACCAAGTCTAATATTGTGATGGCAGGATAAGGCATTTGCATAATCCACGACCTCGTTTCAAAGAATTTTATTTTCTAGGCACTAAGAGGATAAAATAGATGTTTTTTTTTTTTCCAAGCGTGGATCTGTTGGGACAGTTGGGCCCAAAACACAAACTCTATTCAGTCCATAGACGAATTGGGAGCAGTATGGAGAAGAAGTGGAGGCAGAAGAGGCCGAATAGTAAATTCCCATCATTAACATTGAAGTGTTTTTAATTGTTTGTCATGCTCTGTGCTCGTGTGAGAATACACTTCTACTCAACAGCTAGTAAGCACAATGGATGTGAATAATCAGCTGCTCGCCTTTCAATGAGAACACCGTCGTCATTGAGCACTGGGCCCTGAAATGACCATTTTGTTGTGTAATTATCTACGATGCCCCAGAGTGAAACATCCTGGCTAGACGCCTGTGTAGCCAACAACTTAATTAGAGCTGCACCTCTCTGTGCCTTGGGAATGATCCATGCTCGTAATATTGACTCTGCAATGAAACATGTTATTTAAATGAAGGCTATTCATATGATTTGGACTTCCATTACGTGCAACTCATCTTCACCCGAACGTATTTCTTCTTTGAAGCATGACCAGTGTTGACCGGTTGATGATATTTGGAAGAAGTGTATATTCACATGTAGATGCAAACATGGAATCAACTTGAATAAAAATGTGTTTGCAGATCTACCGATGGGTATGGATTCAGATTTGTATTCGGTTGTGAATACAAGCGCTGATTCCGTTGGGAATTTAGACCCAGGTTCAGCTGTGGATTCAAACGTCAATACAGATGCGGATTTTAATAATGTGGATCAGTTTTGAATACAGATGCAGATGTGGAATCAAATTGAAATGACGTGATTGATTCAGATGTGGCATCAATATGGAAATAGATTTGAATGAGACATTTGGATTCAAATGTGGATGTAGAATGAACAGTAGGTACATGAATGAATCCAGATGTGGAAACAGATGTAAATACCAATGTGGATTCAAATCTGGATCCAAATGTGAACGCACACGATTCAGTTTTGAATGTGGATCGAGATGCGAATTCAGATGTGGAATTGAATGACAACGTTGATGAAGTTAGGTCAGTTTGGGTGTGTATTCAGTGGTTCATGTAGATAGAGAGTAGATACATATGTCAATTCAAAGGTGGAATCAAATATGTGGAAGTGGGGTTTTAAATGCCGATGCAGATGTGAAAGAGCATGTGGATTCAGTTGTCAGTACAGATTTGCTTGCGTGCTGTATGTGAATGACCATGTGGAATCGGATTTGGATTCAAACATTGAGACAGATGTGAATGAAAATGTGGATTTAGTTGTGAAGATGGATATGGATACAGATTTCAATTCAGATATTAATCTGATCTGATTGGAAAAATGTGCATACCAATGTGTAGTCAAACATGGATACAGATGTGAATGAAAAACTGGATTTAGTTGTGAATACAGACATGGATACGGGTGTGAATCCAGATGGATTTGGGACTGAATGCACATGTGAATCCAGATGTATCTGATCTGATTGGAAAAATGTGCATACCAATGTGTAGTCAAACATGGATACAGATGTGAATGAAAAACTGGATTTAGTTGTGAATACAGACATGGATACGGATGTGAATCCAGATGGATTTGGGACTGAATGCACATGTGAATCCAGATGTGAATTACAGCTGGATTTGAAGACTAGATAGATTCGAGAACGAATGTGAAATGTGATCATGATGTAGTCGAGTGTATAGAGGCAGAAGTGAAGTTCAAAGCCTACATTGAGGTGCAGCTTAAATGTTCACTGTCTAAGATGCAGTCAGATATTTAAGGAGTAGCTGTGAGAACCGAGTGAGGGAGATGTGCAAACACATCATCCTGTCTACCTCACCTCGTGCGACCGCTCATGCCACCAACTTGTAAACACCTGCGATCGTCCATCACTGCTCTCGGCTGATGTAGACAGTCTCAGTCCACCTCAGAGAGATTTGGCCCTGTATTTCAAATCAAACCAAAACACCAACACTTAATTTTTAACATCTGGCACCACCAGATAAACAAAAAGCTTCACAGTTTGTCCGTGACATCCGTGTAAAACCAACCATTAAAATACCACATTAATTAACCTTCACAGTTTTATGAAAAGAACATACAAACAGCTAGTCGGTCGTGCTTCATAAACAGAAAATATCATTGCAGTCACAGGTGATCAATGCGAATGGTTCATTGGCGGCTGCTTTTTAATGAGACAGTCTGGTCTTTTGATGCACTATGTGGCGGGTTGTGGCAGTCTGTGTTTTGCTAATAATGTGAGACAGATGACAACAGAGAGTGAAGGCAAACATGGATGGGGCAAATTAGGAATCAATATAATGCATGAGATTAGCATAAAACTGTGTTTATGTATATACTGTGCACTAACACAAAAATATATCACATTACTAACACACACACACACACACACATACAATAGACTATACATCGACTTCAAAAAGATTGCATCTAAATCCAAATATTCTCTAGTGTTGCAGTCACTTGACGAAATTGAGTAAATTCAACACACCATTTTTTTGCAGTGTACACTCAGGGCCGAACATTGGCATCAAACAGCCTTGACTCTCTGGGGAGAGCTGTATTTTTAAGACCACCTTTTGACGTCCACTACCACCGCAACAGCAGCCGCCTCCTCTGTGCTCTTCCCAGTCATCTCTGCTTCACTGGGGCATGTGATGGGAGCGCTTCCAGCAGTGTCCCAGGGTAACCAATCTTTGAGAGATGACAGGCCGCAAGTTCCATTTTTATTATGATTTATTCCAGTCAGACATTTTTCTGTAATGGAAATTCATCGGGAACCATCCTGACCATCTGCAAGCACCACGAGACGTGCACATCGACCCCGATTGTCCAAATGAAAGTACACATTTTTAATGCAAATATTTGCCAGGCTGGATGATCTCCATATTCTGTATTGCACTTGTGTACCGTTTTGGACTTTTCTTTTTCATTGCATGGTGCTTGTATATCAACTGCCACATTGTTTGGCAATTTCTTGGCTATTGTTTTGGGTTTATAAACCCTGCCATTTTGGTGTCAGAGGTGCTCCACATATAAAGTATGAATACATCTATTTGGACGTTGCAGATGTTTCAGACTGTATATTTGGTTCACTTATTTTGCAGGAGACTTATGTGTGGAGGTGAAATAAATTTTTACTTTCCCCCATATTTTCTTATGCAGTGAATCTATTCAAGCAGTTTTCCACAATGAAGATTTACGAGGCAGACAAGCCCGCACAGTAACGTACAGTGTAATTCATGTTGGATCAAACTAAAGCGGAACGATGTAGGAAAATGTGATGACTTTAAATGGAGCCACTCTGTCATGGAGACAGTTGTGCCATCCCTACATCTCTCTGCCATTGTGGTCCACTATCAAAATAATGTGCGTGTGTGAGGTTGTATTTTGAATGGCTCATGAAATCCCTCCATCCATTTTTGAATCTGCTTTTCCTCACGAGGGTCGCGGGCGTGCTGAAGCCTATGCCAGCTGACTTTGAGCAGTAGGTGGGGGACACCCTGAACCGGTTGGCAGCCAATCACAGGGCACATATATAGACGAACAACCATTCGCGCTGAAACTCACACCGAGGGACAATTTAGATTGTTCTATGAATCTGCCATGTATGCTTTTGGAATGTGGGAGGAAACCTGATCACCTGGAGAAAACCCACGAAGGGGCGGGGAGAGCATGCCAACTACACACCGACCACCATGCTACCTCGCTAATGAAATGAAATGGCTTTTTTTTTTTTTCTGAACCATATTTTAAACCAGATTGTTCCTCAGCATTTTGACAGACTGCCATTTTTGGGAACTGTGGTCATGTTGCTACATCAAGCTAGCAGATGTTAAGGCAAAGTTATGTGCAGGATAAATACATGACATGCAATTGTACTTGTTTTATGTTAATTTTGCAGTCAACTTCAATTGGGAGTGACAATATACAGCTTAAAGTTAGCACTTGGTCTGTTTTTTTTTTTAAATTTATTTTTTTCTTATTCACTGTCTCCCAAACTGCTGCCACCATCACAAGCTAACTCGATATTTTTTGTTGTGTCCTGAAAAGCATATAAGATTTGCAAGTCAAGTGATCACTGTAATTGTCAAGTTGTTTGTGTATTTTGGCTGACGAATTCACTCACTGTCTATAGGCTATATAGAGTGCGTACCTGCGGTCAAATGAATGTGGTGTCAATCACAAGTGGATGTTATTCTGAGAAAGAGGCTCAGCTCAGAGTACGCTGTCATGTTCTCGGCTGCAGCGTCAATCATCGTCGATGTTGGCCGAGCTCACTGTGCTGACATGCTGAAGGGTTCACCCTCATTTGTGCTCCACTGCCAATTACATAATAAACACTAGATGGCAGGATTAATTTAAAGCCACTGTGAATCATCATTTGACTATTTTTTTTTCTCAATATACACTATTATGACTGTTTCCCTCTATAAAATTAAGACTTAGTTCTCAAAAAGTTAAGACTTTTTTTTCCTGATATTATGACATTATGGCGGTAAAATTAAGTGTTGTTTTCCCCCAATGCCTTGTTCAAAAGAATATCAATTATAAATCCTCAGTATGTCTGAGAGGCATTTAAGCTCTCACCTGCAAACCAAATGACACGTTTTCTGCAGCACTCACACGCGTCTGACTCGTTCTGTGGCAGCTTAAGCCCTTTTTAAGTGGCAGCTGGATATTAAAAGCAAATCAAAATATGAATAAAACATTAGTATTTGGAGAACATATAGATACAAAGGCTGTATCTTATGTAAATATGCGAAACAAATATCATTCCGGGCATATATTTAAATATACCCTGGCTAAGACTGGGGGAAGCAAGAGTGGATGGTGCTCCGAGAATGGAAATCTCATTAGTTTGATATCAAATAAAAGCTTCCTTCCGGAGGGAATGGCGGCGACGTTGCCGAGCGGCGGCGAGGGAGACGGGAGGGCACGTTTGTCTTTGAAGTGGATGCGGTTTACAAGGGAACATTTTGGCCTATTTCGGGCAGCTCTTAAAGGGCACCATGAAGGAAAGGCGAAGCCAATCTTGACATTAAGCTGTTGTTGGTCACCTTTGTATTTTCTTATATGTATACAGTGGTGTCAGTTCAATATGTTCCATGACCACTGTCATAAGCACAAACCACTTCTCAAAGCATGTTTCTCCACTGAAATGAATGGAAATGCCATTAAACGATTCCAGCCTTCTCCCAAAAAATAACATCAAAAATGCCAGAAGTGTATTTTCAATGTAAAAACAATGCTCTCTATGACACTGCACTTTAGAACAAACATACAACAATGACATGAGTAAATTTAATTTAAATAAAAAACAGTTCTTGCCACATTTTTATGGATGTTTTGCTGCTACTTCTATTGTGCACGCCTTGGCTACATGGGGGCAGTAAAGACAAGCATGAGAAACATTGGGCCCAACTCAACTCCTCAGGAAGCTGCCGTAATATTAGCTGTTCTTCATAGAGGATAAAGAATATACACCTGTGAGTGTTATTTGTCTACATGTGTTGCTTCACTGCCTGTTTTCACATATCAGTTTTTTGAAAGGGTTAAAACTCAGCACCACTGATGCTATTTGTGTACTAATGCATTTCTCATTATGTATTCGCATTAGGCTAGGTCACTTAAAAGCAGTTATATGGTTGTTTGAAATAAATTATAATTCTCTGTTTTTTTTTTTTTTATGTTTCCTTTAGTTTGACAGATCTTGAAAAAATACTTTGTGGGGGTTCCTTTTTTCTTTCTCCATAATTTTAGTCTCTGGATGTTTTTCCCACATGTCCCCATAATATAAAATACTCAACAGCATGAATATTATGAGTACAGTCTGACACCTTGGAGATTGGCAATTTGAATTTGACCAAAATATGCTCCAAAAATCCCATTATTGGCATGGCATAGACGTGACACCTGAGCGTTTTGATGTCTGTTTAGCTTTTTTGATGGGCTTATTTTTATTTGATTTATCACACCATCGGCAAGGGCACTTAAAAGAAGACCGGGGCAGTTATCCACCAAAGAGTACTATTTTATATACGTACACTACAGCCTATTTGTTAATGCAAGGACCAATGCGAATAAATCATCATAGGGCTGCACATAAACGGTGCAGTGATGTGCATGAGCACTGGATATCGAACATTACACTCAAGTCCATTATCATGCTTTTGTGTACTATCAAGCCGCCCTCCTAAGGGTGGGAAGTGCCCAGAACATCTCACCAAGGAGGCGTCCAAGTCTCCAGGTTACCTGTTTTTGTTCTTTACCTGTTAAAATGGTGGAAACTGTTTCATAATTTCGTTTTGTTTTTCCTTCAGCTGAGTGATGCGAATGATTGCACCCCTTGAATTCTGCCTAGCAACAAGTGGCAACCAAATGAGGTGAAACGGCGATCAAGACAAGTTGGAGCATTTCTGTTGAATTCATGTTGCTATGCCAAAATATTAATTTTGCGGTGTTTAGTACACAGCGTTTGGGATGGAAGCGAGATGTGAATACAGAGCGCCACACTAAAAATACTCGATCCAATCTATCACCATTGCTGCTCAGTACTGTGACATAAATCAAAGAGAGATGTCCCCAAAACCAGCTTCCAATACTTCTTCTTCATCTGTCGTCTGTTTTATCTGTTAATTGTCAATTCCAATAGTGACTCATTGTAACCAGCCTGCGTCTTCTGTAAACGTTTTGGTGAAGATTAACTGTCATGCTTTACCTCATTAAACTCACTGTGTCAGCCCCAAAGTGTGACACTTTGTGAAAGGAGGCACCCAGACAATTAAAATGAAAGTCGACATCAGGCAAATGAAACCCTTAATCATGATTGTGAGTCACAAGGAATTATTTGCTTACTATTTGATCAGTCAGGACCGTCACTGTGGATCGAAGATGGACGCTGAACTACAATCTGATGGTTTGACCAGGCATCGCCCTTAAGAGACATATTTGTGAATATTTAACTGCAATTTAAAATTGTTCCCAGAACTTAATAACATGTCAGCCACACGCGAGTGTCAAAATACCCCAAGAATCCAAGAACACTTTACATGTTTTCTTTCGCCTCGCAAGCCAGTTTTGAGGAGGCGGTCCTGTCTCAAACAAATCAGCCACAGTTGCCACAGTCTCCCCCTACTGGGCTAACAATAAGTCATGCGTTTGTTACCATGATGACTGGGACAGCGCTCAGATGTTGCGATGAGGTGTGCATCCCAGACTGTGAAGAAAAAAAAGTCAGCCAGTTAGAGCCCTATTTTCAAGGGAATTTAATAAAAGGCGCATTCCAAGAATAAAGTTGTGCTTTTGTTTTTCACTTGGTTAAAATATGACTTTCGGCGTCCAATATACTTTGACTTTAACAATATATTATTAAGACTTTGTTGTGGAAAATTACAACTTTATTCAAGTATGATTATGACTTTTTATGTTGAAAAAGGAGCGGCCCGGTGGACAAGTGGTTACTCAACGTGCAGAGGTCGTGGGTTCGATCCCAGCTCCGGCCTTCCTGTGTGGAGTTTGCATTATCTCCCCGTGCCTGAGTGGGTTTTCTCCGGGTACTCCATTTTCTCCCACATTCCAAAAACATGCATGGCAGGCTGATTGAACACTCTAAATCAGTGGTCCCCAACCGCCGGGCCGCAGACCGCTACCGATCCGTGGGTCATTTGGTGCCTCGCCGCACAGAAAGAATAAATAACTTAGATTCCTTCCGTTTTATTCATTTCGGAATCTGAAAGATGTTTTATTTTGAAAAATTACCAGATTCTCTGTTATATGAGTCTACAGTATGTCACTCTTGATGCAGGTGAATACGCGCTTCTCGGTCACGTGATAGGTTACCGCATAAAAAACAAACGTCTTTGTAAAGTTTTTTGGGGAAGGGGAAAAGGCCCAGCCATGAGACAGAAGAGGAGCCTACGACTTTCAAGAAAGAGAAGGCTATATTTAATTGACAGTATCAGGAGTCCTATTTCAAATACGGCTTTATTTCAACAGGAGATTCACACCCACCAAGCCTACTCTGCATAATAAGTGGCGATGGTGAGTCGTATTTTTCATGCACTTTTTATTTGCGGCGTATCTTATTTTGAAGGCACATTTAAACGTTACTATAGCGACCAGAGAACGTTGTGGCCAGATAGTACGTTCCTCGTGTCATGATTCGTGTTTATTATTATGTTTCGAAAATACCACACTTTTCATGCAATGCATATTGTGTTGTTGTATCTCTCCGGCCTTAAAAGCCTGTCCCTGAAAATATTGTCTGATATGAAACCGGTCCGTGGGGCAAAAAAGGTGGGGGACCCCTGCTGTAAATTGTCCCTCGGTGTGAGTGTGAGCGTGGATGGTTGTTTGTCTCCGTGTGACCTGCGATTGGCTGGCAACCAGTTCGGGGGGGTCCCCCCCCTCCTGCCCAAAGACAGCTGGGATATGCTCCAACATGCCCTGCGACTCTTGTGAGGACAAAGCGGATCAGAAAATGGATGGATGGATGGATGGATGGATGGATGGATGGATGTTGAAAAAGTGTTTTCAAGTTGAAAAGATAATTTCTTGTAAAAAATAAATAAAATAAAAAATACAACTTCACAGTGAATCACTGCATATTTATGGTTTGGCAATGGCAAATGCACATTTTCGTATATTTTATTTGGAGCCTTTCCTCTGTTTTGAGTGGGGAAACCTCGCAATTCCCTTTTTAATCTGTTTTCATTTTGTTTAATTTTATTTTCAGAGCAAAATGCTAGTGGCGTGCCTTCAAATCCTTCTTTGCCAGTTTACACATTATCGAAAGCATTGACTTGCATACAAAACTTTGTAAACATTTGTAAAATATTGTATTAACATATTTCCAACAGTATTCTGTCTTCATTTGACATATTTTTTTTTCTTTTTTGGTCCAATCAGATTTCAGCTTCTATGTGTTCTTATATCAGTGTTAACTTCCCAACGTCTTAAGATACGTGACTGCAGGCCCCGTATAATTGAAACCACACAATAGATTTATTTTATTTTTTAAATAATTTAAGTAATGTGAACCAATCAGATTTCAGATTTAATACACATGGCCTGCTTGAATACTTTGGGGGACATCAACACTTTTCCATCCACAGGGGTGGGCAAACTTTTTGGCTCGGGGGCCACATTGATTTCCAAAATTTGACAGGTGGGCCTGGTCAGCACAAGATACGGTACATATAAAAAAATTGCATATGTTGACAGTCCATACCAATCAACAACAGAATAAAACTATTAAAGTTTTAACCTCCTTTTTTTAATGATAACAGTGAAACAACGATGGTATATGTCCTGTATGAACGTCCACAACATACATGTGTGACAACACAAGCAACAAAGTGCAACAATAAATTGCCCAAAAACTGTTTACAACAACAACAAAAAAAAAAAAAACAATCTCCCTTGCAAGGAGTCGTCGCTGTATCGAAAAAATTTAACCCCTGACAAATGGGTGAGGGTAAAGTGCGTGGGTTTTTGTCAGTGCCATCTCAGGGGGGTTTAGCATGCCATCAAAAGTTTGATGATCAATTTGAGGAAAAATGAGGTTGTTGGTGTGGTTGTTGAGTTGGTCTGAAAAATGTATAGTGCATGATGTGCCTTGCAGTGCACTAAAAGGACATGGGGGGCTAACTACTCAGCCATTCTTCCAATGCTTCTCCCTCAGTGGTGTACATTAGACAAAGGGAGCTTGTCAGTGCTGCCGTATAATGTATAATTCAAGCCACTACAGCACTGACACAAGTGTAAATCAATGCATCTGTTCATTTATTAATCCAAAATATGTATACATCAAGCTTCAATAAAAGGCCCAGAATCCATTTATGAGACGACCGCTACATCATAATAACCATCATCACCGCATATACTACCGCTTGGATGCAAAGAGCCCAAGACGGGGTGGCTGGGGCTGCATTGTAACAGCCCCCGTGATTGATTCGGGGGGGGCAACGGTGAATGTTGATCAAGGTGAGGCACCCATGAGGCCCTCCTCAGCCGTCTTGCCAGGGGTTCCGCTGTCATCCCCAAGCAATCTGTGCAGCCGGCAGATGGAAAGAGCAATGCTCGCAGATCCATCATGCGCCGTGCACCCCACGCAACATGGATGTCGTGGCTCCCCTTAAGTGGGAATATGTTAATGTTTGGCATTTCAGGGTTGAAGGAATCATTAACTGTTGGTGTAGCAAGCCACGGATAACCTCAACATAAATATACGTGAATGCATTCGAGGTGGAAAGCAGACATGGGGAAACATTTGTGCTTCAGGGTCACGTTTGATTGTTTTTAAATGCGCAGATGGAGCTTGATCAAAGCTTAAATGGTTTATTTTAATAATGAAACCATGTTCTGCCTTGTTTTTTATTTTGTATTACTATAATTAGTTTAACGCTTTCAGGGACAGTGGTTGCTGCAGTTGACAGCTTATCATGTTATCAAGTTAAAGGCTGCATGAAAGGATTAATTATATAAATTACCAAAGGACCACTTTACAAATGTTAACATTTTCAGCAGTAAAAAATGTATTTGGATCCAATGCTTTTGATAGCTTCGTTATTATTCATGTACAATTAAAAACTTATCTGAGATTGGCTGGCAACCGGTTTAAGGTGTACCCCGCCTACTGCCCCAAGACAGCTGGGATAGGCTGCAACACCCCCATGACCCTTGTGAGGACAAAGTGGATCGGAAAATGGATGGAAAGATTAAAAATTTAAAATCAAATTTTGCCACTTGCTGTCGGCTGAAAAGTGTATCACATGTCCTCACGGACGGGTCAGGTAACAACCAATCACGGCTCGTGTGAAGTTCGCAAGCTGAGCCGTGATTGGTCATTACATTAGCCCTGAGTACTTGTGATGTCATTTTTAATTTGCAAAGCGAAAGACAAATATTGCAGCAATCTTGATAGTGTAAGTACTCGGTGGGCCGGAGTAAAAAACAGATAAGGTCGTATGTTGCCCGTGAAGACGCATGGAACAAGAGCCCTGTTGCTTTTGAAAAACTTGAAAATGACTGAAACGTTTCCAAACGTGAAATGGTTTGAATGATCATATGATGCTACAGACCTACAGTTCAGCAGGCGCAATTCTCCACCTACTGCTCCTCCAACACAATTTGTAGGGTTTTTTTGCTTTCAAATTATGAACCTTGTTCATTTTAAAGAATATTCAGCAGAATAATCTTAGCCATCCTGTACATTAAGACAATTAAAGATCAATTTTATCATAGATGACAATGTTACATTAATAAAGGGACAGAGTGTAAAAAAATGTTGATTCAAGTTATAGTGTATATTTCAGAGAAAAAAATGGAACCGTACAAGAAAGGCATTATTTAGTATTTTTTCATGTTGTTCAGTAATGCATGTAGGGGAGGTGTAACGGGTTCTGAAACAAGAGTCGATGGGGTCATCTTTTGGTTCAAAGTTGCTTTGACTTCAATTAAATCCTTGGAGGGAGAGACGTCCCAGCCAGTCAATGTGTGAGCTTTATCAAGGCGCTGCCGCTCAGATCACTATCTTAGCCCATGACCCGATGGGGAAAGCCAACCAGACAACTTTCATGACAATAGTATGGACTGTGGTGGGGCACGCCGCCCACCGCCACTGCCACCCTCTTCTTGTGCTGCCTAATGAGGCTTTGACTATCGTGACAAGCTCAACCTTGAACGGTGGAATGTGTTTCTTGCTGCATGAACCATCTTTGGTTTGTGTTATCGAAGGCTTTAATTTACTTTACATTGCTCAGCTCACCTGGGAAATACGACCATTTTATGCCATACTGAAAAAAAATGTTTCTAATAACCATGGTCCAAAGGAAAAAAAAGAGCAGGCTTTATCAAACATTTTCGATTAAAACAAAATTAATGGGCTTCTTCTGATTTTACGATAAAGTGGAATAATAATAAAAGTCTGAACATTGTTTGAAATTGCCAGTTGTTTATCTTGGTTTATCTAATTGGTTTTTCCTTGTCCTTTTAGTGACAAGCAATTTTAAATTTGTACTTTTGTCCTTGCCTTTTCCAAGCATCTTTAGTTTGTCGCATTTTTTTCCTGGTTCTTTGTTACCAGCGTCATTTGTTGTACTTTGTCGGTCTTGCGTTGTTCTTTAATTATTTTTTTGTGAAAGAGCTTATGGGTGGCCCGGTGATCAAGTGGTTATCGCGTCGACCTCACGGTGCAGAGGTACCGGGTTCAATCCCAGCTCTGGCCTCCCTGTGTGGAGTTTGCATGTTCTCCCCGGTCCTCTGTGGGTTTTCTCCAGGTACTCAGGTTTCCTCCCAATATTCCAAAAACATGCATGGCAGGCTAATTGAACACTCTAAATTGTCCCTAGGTGTGAGTGTGAGTGTGAGTGTGAGTGTGAGCGCAGATGGTTGTTCGTCTCTGTGTGCCCTGCGATTGGTTGGCAACCGGTTCAGGGTGTCCCCCGCCTACTGCCCGAAGACAGCACCCCCCGCGACCCTTGTGAGGATAAAGCGGATCGGAAAATGAATGAATGAAAAATGAATACATCTGTGGGATCCGCTTCTGTTTCAGATATGACACACGTTACCACTGATGCAGAGGTAATCGAACTTTAAGCACACTTCACACAAAGGCCCCAAAATCTGAAATTCTCGATAGTCCAAACTGGAACTTTCATGCTACAAGATGACCAACATCTGTCAGTAAAGTTCTACGATTGGTGTCACCAAAGATATATTTAAAACACAGACTACAAGTTTCTCCTTTGAAGTAATCCCCCTGGATTCTTACGCTTGCCTTTTTCAGCCTTCTTTGACACGCCTTCATGCACACCTGAAAAGATTCTTCCTGGATCCTCTGCTCTGTAGTAACGGCCATCTTGATGTCATCCACGTCTTGAAAACAAGGTACCCATGATGATCCCTCTGAGCTTGGGAAAGAAGGGAAAAAAATCCACAAACAGCCAGGTTGGATGAGTAGGGCGGTTGCTCCAGCAAGGCGATGTTCCTTTGGACCAGGAGCTGACAGATGTTCAGCGCTCTGTTAGGCTGTGCGTTGTCATGGTGAAGTAGCCACAAGTTGTAAAGAAGCTAACACTGCAGGATCTCTTTTTTTAAGTCATGCTGGCTGACCGACTGGCCAGCATTGAAGAAGACAACTTGTAGTATGAAATTAGTCTTTTGTGACCCCAATCCTCAAACATTGTTGATGTACTCCATCCATCCATCCATTTTCCACCGCTTATCCGGGGTCGGGTCGCGGGGGCAGCAGCTTTAGGAGGGAAGCCCAGACTTCCCTCTCCCCAGCCACTTCTTCGAGCTCTTCCTGGTGGATCCCGAGGCGTTCCCATGCCAGCTGGGTGACATAGTCTCTCCAGCGTGTCCTGGGTCGTCCTCGGGGTCTCCTGCCAGTGGGACATGCCCGGAACACCTCACCAGGGAGGCGTCCAGGAGGCATCCTAATCAGATGCCCGAGCCACCTCATCTGGCTCCTCTCGATGTGGAGGAGAAGCGGCTCTACTCTGAGCCCCTCCCGGATGACCGAGCTTCTCACCTTATCTCTAAGGGAGAGCCCGGATACCCTGCGGAGAAAACTCATTTCGGCCGCTTGTATCCGGGATCTCGTTCTTTCGGTCACGACCCATAGCTCGTGGCCATAGATGAGGGTTGGGACGTAGATCGACCGGTAAATTGAGAGCTTTGCCCTTTCGCTCAGCTCCTTCTTCACCACGACAGACCGATACAACGTCTGCATCACAGCAGACGCTGCACCGATCCGCCTGTCGATCTCTCGCTCCCTCCTGCCCTAACTCGTGAACAAGACCCCAAGATACTTAAACTCCTCCACTTGGGGCAAGATCTCCTCCCCGACCCGGAGAGGTCACTCCACCCTTTTCCGAGTTTGGACCATGGTTTCAGATTTGGAGG
>NW_017805002.1:3404512-3415662 GCF_001891065.2 Hippocampus comes
AGCGGAGGATCAGCCCGCCGGGGTCCCCGCCTTTGGCTGCTGCCCAACTCACATTGCACCCGACCCCTTTGGCCCCTCCCACGGGTGGTGAGCCCGTGAGAAGTGGGACCCACGTTGCCTCTTCGGGCTGAGCCCGGCCGGGCCCCATGAGTGTAGGCCCGGCCACCAGGCGCTCGCCAACGAGCCCCGCCTCAAGGCCTGGCTCCAGAGGGGGGCCCCGGTGACCCGCGTCCGGGCAAGGGAAACTGAGATCCATTAATTGTACTCATCATAAGGGGTCTTTGAGCCGTGCTTTGTCTGGTCCCTCACCTAGAACCTGTTTGCCATGGGTGACCCTGCCAGGGGCATAAAGCCCCGGACAACTTAGCTCCTAGGATCATTGGGACACACAAACCCCTCCACCACGGTAAGGTGACGGCTCACGGAGGGGATTGTTGATGTACTGATATCCCAAATTGGTTCTGTCGCCGGATCCTTCCATCCGTCTCTGCTCAGACTTTGATTTGCACTTTGACCGAGGAAACTGTCTGGAAATTAAATAAATGACATAACTGAGTTTGTGGCAGCAACTGAAGATGCTAGAAAAAACCCTTGCCGGTAAAACCACCTTTTGCGAAATAATCAACCATCTTTGAACATCAACGAGTACACTCTATCCATTCTGTCAACAGATGTTTCCGTACCCCTCTTGGTTCTGTCTCTCTGTCCTAACAATAAAACTGTTTGGAAATGAACTCAACATGATTCAGACTGCAGGGGAAACGTATCTGCAGAAATCCATGTTAATACGGGGAGGACCAAAAATACTCCACTCAGAAAGGCCCCAAAATCAGTTGTTCAACTTACAAGGTTCCTTCATAATGCACACACCCATTTCCCACAGATAATTTATTATAATTATATAATAACATTGTCATAATATCATGATAATGTCATTTCTGGACAGCTCTGGGGCACTTGTGAGTTGCGCCTGTAATGGGCAGCATTTTCACAGCGCCGCTTTGTTCAGCGGAGAGATCGGTGCTGTTGCACGATCTGCGGCTGGATGGATGCAAGGCTTGAGGAGCCGACAATGAGAAGAAAGGAGCGTCAGCGCAGAGCGCCGATGCGGATGTGGAACTGGGAGTCGCAGCTTGGAGTTGAAGCGGATTACGTGGGACAGGAGAAGTGAACTAATCTCTTTTCGTCAATGGATGCTACAGCTTCATGTTTGCTTTCAAAACTTAGCTTGTAGCAGACGTGTGCACATTTTCAGCATGACATCTCTGATCCACTGGTGAAAGGACACTTTGATCCTCTCCGCTTTCATCTATAACTGCTTCACACAACAAAGAGGATGCAGAAAAGTGGTGAAGATTGCACGACTGTCTGTGTCTTACGTGTTGTGTTGTGTTGTGTTATTTTTGTTATTTTGACTTCAAGATGGCACCGCGAGAGTGGCTGCCTTTCCAGCAGCTCCTATATTTTGTTCTTCTACTTCTTCCTTTCATAACTTTGCTGCTGTCAATTGGGAATTTCTCCATTGCGAGTCTAATAAAGGTTTTCTTATCTCATCTTATCTTACCCATGTCGAGACTAATAAAGGTTTTCTTATCTCATCTTATCATATCTTATCTTATCTTATCTTATCTTAATAAGCCAACTGATGTACCATCTCCAAATATCTAATGCATCATCTAACTGGCTGCACACCACAGATGTACTGTATCTTTCCTTCTTGTGCGTTCCGTAACCAGGTCCTAACATCCCTGCTCAAGCGCAACTTAGACAGCCAACTTCATCTGTCGGAATTGTCAAGCAAAGTAAAGGCTGACATCCACTCAGGCTGATATCAGTACTGTCATGTATTCTCTCCCAATCTTAATTGCCAATTGTTTGCAGCACCCGGCCCGCCTGCCCTGTTCCCAATGGAGTTCAAGTGTGTCCCCCGCTAAGTGCGAAACGCGTCATGTTGTCTTAGAGCGCTGCTGTCAGGGCGGGACAAGGAGCCGGTGATTGATGTGTTTCCCAGAGTGTTCCGCCAAGTTGCCCTGCACACCAATAATGACACATGATGGAAACGCCTGTCAGCGACCCATGAGCGCGAATGAAGACGGATGGCGTCTGGGATGGGAAGTGAGTTCAGTCGGGCGCTAAAGTTGCGAGCGCTTTAGGGAGATAATCTGCTCGCATCATTATCAGGTCGTCGCGGATTCTGGATGGCATTTTCGAAAAAAGATCGCGTCGCTATCTTCTCTTGTTGCTTTCAAACATGTCAGCGTTTGACCTTAAACTAGAAACCCTCAGAAATGATGTGAATGCTGAGAGAAGCTGTCACTGAGGCAAAATATCAATTAAGGAGCTCAAGTGCGGACGATTATCAATCTCCCCCGACACTTGAACAGTACATTTAGATTATTCAGAACAGTAGCATGGTATTCCCACATGGAATACATTATGTATGTGACAGGAGGTGTAACCACCTCGTGTCTTCACCGCACATCTACTTTGTAAACAAACACACAGTACAGCTCAGCATTTAATGAGCAGACATCATGGCTCGGCACATGCTTTTGGGATTAGTAATTGAAAACGGCATCACAAGAACCTGCGACACTCAAACATCCATCCATCCATCCATTTTCAACATCGCTTTTCCTGAACAGGGTTGCTGGGGGTGTTGGAGCCTAACGCAGCTAAGTTTGGCCTGAACTGGTCACCAGTCAGTCGCAGGGCACATATAGAGACGCACAACCACTCACACTGTCACTGAGTAGGAACAGATCCTAGGCTGCCCACACACAAATCAGGCGAGTGTACAAGTACACCATCAGAGACTCTCACTTAAACATTCAGTTTTCTTTACATCATACATTATTTGCTTTGAGAAACTTTGACTTTTTTAGCTAATTTACAGCTGTTATTTTGCAGCATTTTAGCCGCCATTTTTAATCTGTTCCTGTTCACACAACAGATGAGCACTTTTATAATTCACATTTGTTTCCCTCCTGTGCTCAATGTGAACTGCACCGTGACTTTAAAACTAAGGTACGTGCTGAACCATGATATTTTTTTGTTTGACCCCATTAGCATTACACTTCTTAATTCTGTGCATGTTTTGTTAATGTCTTAATATGGAAGGGAAGAACATGCATCGAAACAACACAACATCAGACTGCAGTGCAGCAGTGACTCTGAGTTACAGAGAGTGCTACGTACAAGAAGAACCTAGTGCTACTTCACCGAGTCTAAAGACAGCTGTACGTTATCTGATCACATGGAGCAACATCCGGTAAATCCCCATTATATGCTGAAAAAAAAATCTCCAGTTCATCTACTGCAAACCTGCTCAGGCTTTTTGTTGAATTTGAATCATAATCTGCGTGATTCAAAATGGGGAATACAATGACAGCCTTGATATCTTAAACTAAAAGTTATATTTATTTTTATATATACTGTTAAGGTGGGTTGGCACGATGGAAGACCAGTTTGCTCATCCACCTCACAGTGCAGAGGCACAGCGTACGATTCCTTACTGTGTCGAGTGCATGGTCTCCTTGTGCCTGTGTGGGTTTTTCTCCGGGCACTGCGGGAGTTGGGGGAAAAAAAAACAAAACACCAATAGCTCTCGGCAATAAAGCCAAACAACGATGATTTTTCAAGCCTTTGGTGTGACCGATGCCCATATCGAATGATGGCTGATTGGTTTCAAAACAAGGAAGTGAGAGTTGAGGTCAAAATTCTTCTGTTCTGCCACCTTGCCTCTGAGTGTAGCAGGTAAGTATCGAAAAAGGCAGGCAAATGACGCGGGACGTGTCAAATGTTATTTCACACTTTGCAGTGAGACTCACAAAATAAATACTGTGTCATAATGCTAAATAATGAAATTTAATACGCCCATTGGCAGCGTGAACGCCAGTATTTCACACTACAGTCTAGAGTGCAACCAACGTAAGATAAGAGCACAGATAGTGTGAGGGAGGTCCAAAGTTAAAAAAACAAGTTTGTGGTAACTTCAGAGTAGGGGTCACCAACCATTTTGAGAGTGAGAGCTACTTCATGTGTACTGATTGTGTGAAGGGCTACCAAATTGATACACGTCTGAACTAACATATTTGTCCTTTCATAATATTAGCATGTGTTATTTTTAATACTTGATGATTTTAATCTTCAGACTCTGATCATGTTAAAGATGTCTCACCGGTGTTTGCATTTTAAAATCAGAATTTCCACAACAATCCTAGCAAATCACAATGTCCTAGCGCTGGCGGGCTACTTGTTCGAATAAATGTATGTACGTTATCACATATTTACTCTTATTGAAAGTACAAAACATTTGTTCAGGAGTGTGACCTTGCAAAAACCTCATTTATGATGGGATAAGTTTACTATGGGCGGTTTGGGAGAGACGAGCAGGTTTCTGTTCTCGGCTTTATAGTTAACACCCTCTGATGAAGTTAACAGCCTCCGATGAAAATAACACCGAAGATAACACCAACCCCAGGATGTCGCATCTGTGCAGCGTCAACAGTTGCGATCACAAACCAACGATCTCCAGCATGAGCCCTCTCATCAACTCAGGAATGAATTGTGTGTTCTGATGGAATGTCTCCATTTGGAGTATTCATTGCTGTTCTGAAATGTGCGAATACTCCCCACCTCCTGTTTCGAAGGGACCTTCTTAATAAAGGCGACAAGTGCAGTTTTTTCAAAGCTGTCCCAGGACTGTAACGGTTTACACATCTCAGCTAGCTGACAATTATGGAAATTTAGATGTTCAGTGAATCTAATGTCCTTTTCTGGAATGAGGGAGGAAGCCCGTGCCAAGATTCAAACCTTCAACCACCGGACTGTCAAGCAGACATGTTAACCACCAGAGGTGGGTGTGTCAGTAAATTTTGCAGTGTTATCATGCGTCATTCACCAGCGTCCGGGCTACCTATCTGTCATTATCAGTCTATTATTTCAAGCCGACCAAAACTGTCAACAACCGTATGTCACTCCGTCAGCGTTATTTTAACTGCGCTTCCATCATCGCTAGATTACAGTTCGTCACTGCTATTTTAGGTTCGTCAGATGATCTTCATCTTCTGCGCCAATCGGCGTTGGGAACGCACTACTTAATACGTCAGACGAATGTATTACAACCAGATACAAGACTGAAAAGGTCCGTTGGTATTGACCCGATGAGTGACGATTCTGGTGACTGACGAAAACTCGATTGCGCCTGTGTTTATTTCGTCAGTTTTTTTTAAGTTTCCCATCCCACTTATTCAGCAAAAAAAAACAAAAAACAAAAAAAAAAACAACTGGCGTCCGATAGTGATGGACTAAATTACTCTTATTATATGTTGCTTTTCAATCTCTTTCTCTTGCCTTTGCTTCCAAAACATGTCAAATAAACAATTTGGTTGGCAGAGGAGAGGATTAATATTTATGTATGGCCTTTATTAATGTGTTTGGATGGCATGGTGTTAAAAATACACACGGCGTCAGATGAAAGGCTAAATATCTGATCGTGGTCTGAAGATTTTTTTCTACCCCTGCTGTGGATTTGACGCGCCTCTTACTAACACGTTTTTCAATGCTGAAAGAATTAATGATGTTTCTCATCACTAATGGATTACTTTCTTCATCTGTTACACCGTTGTCACCATCACACGCACACCAACGCGCACACTCATTCACAGAGGACGCAATGAAAAAAAAAAAATCGGAAACATACATGGAAGACAGCCCCCCCACCCCCCCACCACCACCGCAAAATACTAACACACATACACACTCCAACACACTTCTAATCAGCTAATCATGACCCGGGGAATCCCTGCTTGAGGCGATGGGATTCATTGAGACTTTTTCCACATTTTTCCACGCCATCCCATGTGTTCTCTCCACGCTCTCGCCAACGACACCTTGGAGCGGGCGATTGTCTCTGCCGAAATGATTCATTGTGCGTCAGCTGTACTGAGATGGCACTGGCTGGCCTTCCTCTCTATCTCCCTCACGCTCTCCCTTCCTTGCAATTTTAAGGTTGAGCCGGATGATTTTAATTTGTCAAAACTGTTTACCGACACGCCGGCGAAGCTATTACTGGTGTGTCACCAGAGAGTAGATAGGTAATGAAAAGCATACAAATGGCAGATTGGGGCACGGGGAGGGGGATGCGCTAGCCCGAGTCTTGTCGTTGGGCCTCTCGTGAAAAATAAATAATTAAATACATAAATAAAATAAAGAAAGGACGAAGCTGGCAATGATTTATTATTCAATCTTTTCTTAGGAATCAATTATGCGGAAATGCTAATGGCGGACATTAAGCATTTCTCCCGTTGCAATGAATAATTCAAATATGTATTGTCTGCGAAGAGGGGGAAAGTCAAACACGACGTTGTCCTCGACACAAATGCAGACAGGAGCGGACGAGGCTTAATAAGTAATGTCAACATGCACACAAGTTGAGCACAATAAACATTGTAGGCTTTCATTGTTTGTGCAGACACAGCTAATCGACGAGATGCCACCAACTTGGATGCACTCGACCAGCTTGATATTTACCGCGCCATCCCCAAACAAAACGGCTGCATTCTTCACCAGATCACTTCAAGACATACAGAATATATCACTGAGCTACGTGCATAGTAACATTAAAATCTAATTCATCCACGTCAGGGACCAAGACAGAAAAAGGCTTAAAACTGTACTTGTCAAAATAATAGTGCTGCCTTGAAGTCCGAGTAACCCGACTTCAAATCTTTTGAGATACAATCCATCATTCAGCTGATTTTTGGGGGGGCTTTTGAGCAAAAAATGTAGATACAATCAATGTATGGTGGTAGTGAGCTCAACTAAGTTCACAATGACCCACTTTGGTAGCGAGTGAAAAATTCTTCAAATCAGAGTTCGCAAGCAGTTTGAAGCTGCTCACAATTGACTTTACTGACGAACTAAACATCGAACAAACATAATCACTCAAAACAACTGCAGAGCTAAGTGTGACCTTAATGCTAGCACATAAGTAATGGGCTAATGAATAGCATCTGAACTTGGTCGACATGTAGTCTCTAACCTTTTCAAAGTCCCGAATCTTGCTTGTATTCGGGTTTTGAAAGGCCATGTAAACACCTGCAAAAACCACATAAAGGCCTCTGTTTCAACCGGAATATTTGATCATATAAACGCGTATCGGAAGACATCTGCCGAAAGGAACATTCGCTTGTGTTCTGCTCTATCTGCAAGGAATCTGGGTGTTTTGAATACAGGAAGTACAAGGTACTTGTATACACGGCATCTGCTGAACAGACGTATCTATGAATGGGCTAACACTGGCCATCGCCACACGTGAAGCCACTCGGTCAGTGAATCTAGCTTGACTTACCAGAAATACATATGCAGAGGTTAACAAACATGGAGGAGCGAGGAAACACACTACTTTATGAGTGTGCTAAAATATATGAATATACTGAAGCGGAAATTACATCTCATTGCCTTATGATGTTTGTTTAGATGGGGATATTCCAACTGATCAGAATTACCATGTTTGCGCCTCTGTCCTTCTCACTCTGTCTTTCTCATGCATTGGACCTTAAGTGGAGTATTAATGTGAATGTAAATGTAGTCGGTGTCTCAGTGTTATTAAAATGTGCCTAAAATCTTATGCTCATCAAGTGCGATCCGTCGTCATGCATAATATCACACAAGACCTCAATTCAATGGGCATTATAGGATTAATTTTGCATGGATTGGGTTCATATTGTGGCTATTTTAGTGGCAGATTACAAAAGAGGAATTCGTCTCAAAAAGAGTGAGGAGAAAAAGAATATCGTGTAAACTCCCATTTTTCATTGGGGAGAGGGATTGGCATGAATAATAAAAAAACGTAAGTGACTGACATGCCTCATATCCCACGAAATGTAAATATTTGCCTATTTAAGATTTAAATATACTGTACCACAAACTATAATCCCAAAGCACCTCAGTATCATTTCAAACTCATTTTTCAACATTAGCCAGGCTGGAAGGGTATATCAAGGCATCACTGTATTTGTTTGAATACCACTTAGGCCATGGATATAAAACAATCCAAAGAAAAACTCTGGGCAGAGAAATACAGTCAAAGTCAAGTTTGAAAATAATCCTTTTGAAAGACTAATCAATCCCAGATGCAATGTGCAGAGAAGAGAGGAAGAGGAGAAGCGGTGTCAGGGGCCTGAGAAGAAACTTGGCCACACACAAACATGCACACACACGCGCACACACACACACACACACACACACACACACACACACACACACACACACACACACACACACACGCACACACGCACGCACGCGCGCACGCACGCACACACACACCGCACGCACGCGCACGCACACCCAGGAGGACAGCAAGGACGCGTCTGGGCCGCGCTCATCATTTAGGTCTCGCTGAGAGGAAGCCGCCACACAAGTCGAGGCACATTAATGTCACACTGGCCCCATCACCGCCACTTAATTACACACCTGTTAATGGCAGCGCCCTTGCGTGTGTGTGTGTGTGTGTGTGTGTGTGTGTGTGTGTGTGTGTGTGTGTGTGTGTGTGTGTGGCGAAGATATATGATGCCTGTCTTGGGTGTGATACCTCATTCATGTTATTATATCATCTTAGACCACAGTTAGAGATCGATAAACCATGGAATAATTGAATCATTAGACAAACACACCATTCACATCACACTTGCCTTGACAATGAATGGCCATGAGGTTGCCGTTCATCGTTGGCAACTTATAGCTGATTATTTAGTTTTATTTCCACTTTTTTCTTGAAGCATTTTGTATTCGATATACAAAAGATCGTCTGTTTATCACTATAGTAATGACCCAAACCCAACCGAGATAGGCGAAAATCTGCGATAGAGACACCATTGAAATAAAACCAAAACATATTTTAACTTATTAAAACACACTTAACCATAGTGTAAGCATGTCCTGAACAGCACTTTGTGCTGTCTTGTTTATGAAATGTGTTATACTGTATGCCCCTGCAATGGCTAAATAGCTCTGTTTAAATGCCGTTATTTTTTTTTTTGGGTGATATTTACAAAAAAAAAAACAAACAAACAAAAAAAAACTATCCCAACATAAATATTTTAACTTTTTCCCATCTTTAATGTGAACTAGAACCTGCACTGCATTGTGAGGGGATTTTTAAAAAACAGATTTTGTGATTGCATACGCTCATAACTGAGATGTGGCTATTTATAATTAGCCAAAATACATTCAAACTCCTGTCAAATGTGGGTCAGCAAACACCCACCACAATTAAAAGGCCCTCAAAATAACACCAAATAAACTCCAGATGTTCTAGTAGGCTTTACCGACAATGTTTGCTTTCTGTCAGAAGTCTGGAGGTTTTGTGCTTACTCCTATTTGAAACTGCTCTTAAAAAAAAACAAAACAAAAAAAAAAACTAGCCCAACATAGTTAATTTAAAAACTTTTTCCCCATCTTCACTGTAACTAAAACCTGCACGTCATTGTGAGGGGATTTTTAAAAAACAGATTATGTGATTGCATACCCTCATAACTGAGATGTTGCTATTCATAATTACTATTTATAATTACATATTTCATAAATACTGCTATTTGAAACTGCTCTTAAAGCTTCTCTGATGGTATCTTTTGGTAATGAGCAGTGTTGTGTTTGTGTGTCTCGAGAGTTGAAATCAAATGTCATTAAAAATGTTTTAATAACACTCTGGATTAGGAGACTCAAGCGGATGATGGCCATTTTTGAGTCATCGAATCGTAATGCATTTTCCCCACTGCGTTTGGGAGATTTAAAATATGTTTATGCAACATTATATGTTGTCTAGGCACCATAGCTTCCCCATCTTGATTAAAACCGCATCCATTCCAACACCAGCTAGCTCAGTCGCATACTTTTGGTCACGTGACTCATCAGATGACGCCGAACTCTACAGTGACAAGTGCTTGGTGTTAATTAGACGAGGCTCAATGCGTCGGTCTGACAGCCCCCACTAATTGCATTGATGTGAAGGTCCCGTGGGTAAGGCTTGAAAGCAGAGGCTATCCTATATATCCCCTCTGAAGTGAGAATGAGATGGGGGGAACGTCACCTATTCCACACAGATGTAATCTTGGCTACTGTGGAATTCGTCTCAAATGCTGAGAAGTGTGTTGAATGGTCGCCAATAGATGACAGAGGATTGTAAAGCGTGTCCTTCCTATCTGTTGCTAGGGCATAGGGGAAAGATGAAAAGCTTTCACGAATGGCCAACATTGAAGCATGCTGCACCAAACTTGACTGACATTTGAAAGAGGGCTGTTGTATTCTTCACACCCTGAACAATTATTTCTGGAAAAATAGTGAACTTTTGGTAAAGCTTATAACACTCACACCGACAATGAGACCAAATATGAGGTTCATACTTCCCCTTAAGTCACAAAAGGCCCGAGTGTCAGATGAGGAAAATCCAACTCTTAATTCAAGTCCATTTATTTCGAGTGGAAACATCAAAATCATACATTAAAAAAATATTTCTTTAAAATCAAACCACAACTATTAGCACCCCTGATGTTAATGCTTGGTTTGTATAACGCCCTTTTGCCAACAAAACAGGACCTTCTCCTACTTTGTGTTATGTTTCACAAAGAGAGAAAATACAGGAAAAAAAGAGTTCCTTGACCTGTCTGTCCTCTTTGCACAATTTCTGAATCATCCAGCAATCTGGGTCCTCTCTGCACTTTTCTCTTTAGCCCTCCTACACAGAATCCCAGTGGGATTGAGGTCTAGGGACTGAGATGTCCATAGGGGGAACTTGATTCTGTGGCTGTTGAAGTCTTTCAACAAATCTTTCGCAGTTTGAGAGTATGCTTCTGCATTAACACATCTTATTCACTTGTGTTAACAATTTTAGATAGGACAATATATATAGAGTTGACTCATTCGGAAATAAGGGCTGATCATGTGATTTTTCAGCTGGTTGTTAACAGCTGAAAAAGATTGCTTTTTGAATTTTCTTAATTTCTGAAGTCAAGAATAAAATGTTTTATTTGTTCACTTGATTTGAACCATTACTGACTTACAGCTATATAAAAACTTTGGGATATCTTTCTCAAATTAAAAAAAAAGAATACATATATATATATATATATATATATATATATATATAT
>NW_017805002.1:3415678-3421824 GCF_001891065.2 Hippocampus comes
ATATATATATATATATATGAATATGAAATGAGGCAATTTCTTTCAGATCTGTATTTTCCGCACTATAAGGCTCACCTCAATAACTGCTTCAAACAACAGAGTATGCAGAAAAGTGTTTTTAAGATTGCATGACTGTCTGTGTCTTATGTGTTGTGTTGTATTATTTTGTTATTATGTTATGATGACTTCAAGGTGGCACCGCGAGAGTGGCTGCCTTTACAGCAGCGCCTATACTTTTTGTTCTTCTACTTTCTTCCTTTGCTGCTGTAAATTGGGAATTTCTCCATTGTGAGACAAATAAAGGTTTTCTTATTCCTATTATTATCAATTTTCTCGAAAGCCGACAGTGCACTTTATAATCCGATGCACCTTACATGTGGATAAATATTCAGATTTCTTGGACATAGTTTTTGAAGTGTTCTGTAAAGCACTTTGTTACAGCTGCAGCTGTTGTTATAGCTCTACATTAATAAAGCTGCGTTGTATTGTATTGTGTTGCATTCCCTTTAGCGTAGCTCCGTCTAGTACACGCATAACGCAACCACAGCCACTATTGTAGCTTCTATTATTTGCACCTTATAATGTGGTGCACCCGATATATGAAAACAGCTTTAAAATAGGCCATTCATTGAAGGTGCGCCTTATACTCCGAAGCGCCTTACAGTGCGGAAAAATACAGTAATTTACATTTCTCCAACAAGCGCCAAGCAAGTAAAACTGCCTATTGTCGATAAGGTTTTCCATCTAAAAATACACATTGTGAACCAGCCATGCCAACGTTCATGCTGCAAAGTCCCACTAAGTGTGCCTGTTGTGCGGCCGTCAGGGCATGCAGCATCACCCTGAAAGTGGTGGAATTTTCCTTCAAGGGCACCCGGCCATCAATTTGCCATGACCGACTCTGGGTGCGCTGTCACAGGACACAATTCAACTCTGCTGGTACCAACACAATGAAGAGACACAGTGGCCATATTATGCCCACATATTTGGAACTAAACAGTCAAAGGAAAGCTGTTTCCTTATCTAATGAAAATCAGAGAGCCAGTCAGGGCAAAGCTTATTTCCAGCTTGAATTTTTTTTTAATATTCATCTATCCATCCATTTTCTGATCCGCTTATCCTCACAAGGGCCCGGGGCATGCTGGAGCCCATCCCAGCTTTCTTTGGGCAGTATGCGGGGTACACCCTGAACTGGTTGCCAGCCAGTCGCAGGGCACACAGAGATGAACAACCATCCGCACTCACACTCACACCGAGCAACAATTTAGAGTGTTCCAGGAACATGCCATACACATGTGTTTGGAATGTGTGAGGAAACCGGAGTACCCGGAGAAAACCCACGCAGGCATGGACAGAACATAAAAACTTCACACAGGAAGGCCACAGCCGGAATCAAGCCGTGCCGCCGTTTTAAATATTCATGAGTTCAAAATCTTTTTTTTTTCCAGATCAATGAAAATAGCTTGGGAAAATGGCCTCTTTCTCATTTCCAACTCAAATTATCTCACAGCCATGGTAATAGGCTCTCAAAGGTAACCTAAAAATTATGATATCAATTCATCAATATGGGTTGATGACAACTAATGTTTTGGATACACTCACAAATACCGAGAAGGTTTTTCCAAAATATTTGCATCTCACCCTACAGTTAACATTTCCATGCAGGTAGAAGAGCTGTGGAATGTAAATAGTCTCACACAGGGCACCCTAAATGTCACCCCTACAAAGTCAAGGCCTTTTTGGTAATATTACACATGTGTAAATGTCAGCAAAACTGCGGAGCTGTTGAGTGAGTGTTGTCTGTCCTATGCAAGTCTTGTGATAAGAGACGATGCTTCCTATGCTTGTCGCCATCACGTGCGCTGCAGATATGTTGATGCATTATCAAATGCGCAGGGAAGGCGTGCCGTACGTTGTTGTCGTCTCCTCCCGCGCTGAGATGAGGCAGCTTTGACGGATGAAGACGAGCGCGCTAGCTGTCTTCCGTGACCCCATCTACGAGATTGAGTCTGATGTTCATGCACGCCTCATCTCGGCATTGTTGTACGCGATGGACAAATGGCCCCGCTAAATGCAAAGAGCTGCTCGTGTGCACCTTTTATGCATTCAGCAGTCACATTCTGGCTCCGAAGACAGTGTTAAATTATGATGCTTTCAGTGCAGCATTTTGTTTGGGGATGAGAAAAGATTTTTTTGTCGTCAAGCTACATGCTCAACAAATTTGTAACGCACATTAAGAAAGTAAAAGATCAGTTTTAAGGATCATTTCTGCTGGTATTGTTTGGTAGACCGTGTTTTAAAAGGAATGATCTCACATTTCTAACACTATTTGTATTGCAGAATTCAGCAGTGTGCTGCTGCACCCGACACACATTCGATGAAGACAGAAACATTTCTTTTTTTTTTTTTTTTGTCATATTCATATGCAAAAAAGTGTCAGCGTTTCCGTGTCTTCTGCATCCTGTCCTGCTCTCTGTAGTTACTTTGTATTTTCATTGATAAAGAAGTTTACTTTTCAACTCCTGGGTCCGAATACTGCTCCTCATGTGACAGTTTCTTTTAACCATAACGTTTCTCAATCATTTGGTAAAGGCTCATCTTTTAAACTTGGTTGCTTTTTTGTTTTTTTTTCGTAAGAAATACAATAATGTCAACTTTTTTTGCACTGCTTGTCAAGCGGTTAAGAAACACGTGAAACATGATGATACTGTTTGTGGCAGCACAGTGGATTTGTGGTTTGCACACCTGCCTCAACAGTTTTGAGGTTCAGGGTTTAAAACTCAGTTTCCTGTGTGAAGTTAGCACCTTCTTCTTGTGCGTGCAGAGCAAAATTGTCCATAAGTGTGAAATTGTGTGTGAATGGTCCATTGTTGATATGTGCCCTGTGATTGCCTGGCAGCCATTTGGGCTGAGAAAGCCTCTAGCTCACGTATGAGGCTCATGAAAACAAGTGCTGTACAAAATGGATGGATGGGTCTTGTATTGTACTGCAATTTTCAATGTGGTGGAAATTGGAGAAAAAAAATACAAAACACTGGACCTAGGTGAAAATTTAAAAAAAACCCAATGAAAGTATGTCCACTTGAGGCAAAGCAAATACACATGGTACCCATTCATCCATCCACGGCGGTCATCTTTACACCATCCGAAAGGGGAGATCTTTTTGCAATTTCCTTTAAATCAGTGCTTCTCAATTATTTTGTTCGCCCCACCCCCCCGACACACACACAATAAGAAACAATTCACACGCACCCTCATTCTCTGCTGCCACGATAATTATTATTTGTCTACAAAATTGTGTACACTTCTGCATTACATTGTATCCTTATTAAAAAACCCTTGTGTTACAATTTCTACAATTTTTGTAGATTTTTGCATATTGTCATCTTTAAGTCAAAGACAAAGCATAAAAATTGTGTGATATGAAACATTCCAATTCATGTTTTATATATATAGATTTATATATATGTTTTGGTCATAGCAGAGGACCGCTTTTATTGTCCATAGATGGCAAAAATTCAAAGAAAAAAATAAGAACTATATGTGTATGTATAGCGCTGATGCCACTGAACATGTCGAGTGGTTGAACGTAAAATAAATATTCAGGAATAATACTTTTCCAATTTTTGTAAAATTGTATGTCGCGTTATATAAACTTATTTACATCGACTGCAGCACAAGCGTTAAGATCAAAGAAAAGAAAAAAGAAAGAAAAATAGTTCAACTTACAGCAAAGAATAACTTTATTAACATCGTTTTATAAATCTGTAACAGAAAAGATTTTAATTGCATCAATTTGCCTGAAATAAGAAAAATCCTCGTTTGAACTGTAAACATTTTTGACCAACTTATTGCATTCTGAAAATTACAATTAAATAATATCAAAAAATAATAAAAAAAATCAAATTCAGTTCAGCACAATATATAAAAAATGTGAGTCTTTTTTTTTTTTTAATCAAAATGAGGAAGTCAGGATAAATGTCCACGATGAGCACGTTTTGCAGTTTACCAGCGGCTTATCAGCGTGATTGAGGCGGAATGTCTTTAAGTGGCGCCTTGATTTATTTGGCTTCTTGCTGTCCATGGCCAACATTTTTAGACAAGGTGAACACACCGGTCTTTCCTAGTCTCCCACTGTAATCACAGTGAAGCCAAGCGCATACATAAGTTTCATCATACAGTATTTCCTTGTCTTAACTTCCAGATGACTTTCTTTTGTCTCATTATCTTCATCTCTCTGCGCCTTTCTTTTCACCTTGTCTCTTGAGGGTTTGTTTCCTGCACTTCATGTCGCCTGCTCTGCAAAAACAAAACAAAACAAACAAACAAAAAAAAAAACAAACAACTAACTCATAAAACTAAAACGTCCTGCGCACTTGAGGGTGCCACTACCAACTGCTGTAGTGGATGTGCAATTACACTTTAGTCTAGTCTCTTCGGCAAAAAAAGCATGTACCCCAGAGTCACACGCATCGCACCCCCGCCCCAATATTTGAGAAAGCTTTAAATATACTTTGCATGTCCTTTCCCTGTGCGGAATTTAAAAGGAAAGAGGGTTGCCGATTCACTTAGCTGGAAGTCAGCTGCTTTCCGCCCCAACAATGGCACAAATTTCCTCTTCTACCTGCGCGAGTCCAGTTAAATACCAAAATAAAGAAAACTCCACCGATATGCACAGTTAGACTGTGCTTTGTGCTATACATGGCGCTGTATGTGTAGCATGTTGCAGTACATACTGAAAAGCAAAATGTGAATTTATGCACTGACTGAGGTGTCTAGAAATGGAAAGAAAAAATGAAATCCTCGTTCAGACAATCTAATCGGTGCCTATCAGATGGTGTAATTTCTGTTCCCTCCATATAATTCCCAAGAGTAATGATGGCACGCCGCATGGGCAAAATACACAAGCCGCACAGGGTACGCAATGTTCACCAAAATGACAGAAAATGAATGAGCGAGGGAGCGAGGGATGTGTTTAGACATGAAGAAAAAAAAGGAGCTGCTATCGGATGCATTTCAGACAGCATGTAACCCAACAGGATGGCTTTCCTGTTGAGAGGCCGCCTTGACCTTTTCAGTATGCATCAGCAGATTGCATCTCCCGTCCCAAAACCAATCAGCAGAGTAGAATTTCCAGGTCAGTGTAGCCACCTCAAAGTAAAAGGTCATAACGGGAGCGTCCAGGGTCTGCCAAGACTTGCCAGACGGTGGGCTCCAACTCCCGGATAAATGACGCTTTTACATAGCCTTCTCACCTGGCTTGACTCCATTTGAGCAGCTATTAAAACAAAATCTGCAATTAAAACAAACAACCAAAAAAAAACTGTTCTCGTAATGTAATATTAAATTGCAAAAACATCTCAGTGAGGTTTTATTAAACTGCAAAAACATCTTAGTGAGGTTTGCTGGATCAGTATTACAAGCAATATTTGAGGCAGACTGAAGCTAGCTGAATAAATCATGTGTACTTACGACTGTGAAGGGGAATGTTTAACATCCGGCCGGCATTTGGTACAGCTTTCAGTGGATATGACTTTTAATATATCGGTTTAATAACGTTTAATATGCCCGTTTATTTTATACAGTATCAATTGCTGGAATATAACTGTGAGTAAAAGCCCCCGGTCTCTGATCCTCATTAGGGTGTGGCAGAGTCTCTCCTAGCTCACATATTGTCACGTTGCATACAAGGCAGGAAACAAGGACTGCTTCGTATGCAAACAGAGCGAACAAGAATAAGTGGATCCCCGAAGCAGCAGACACTGACAAGGCCTTCGTCTCAAAAAATAATATTTATTACAAACGAAAAAATACCGTCTTAAAGGACAACAGAAAACGCTGGTCAAAACAAGAACCAGGAAAACAATGTAACGAGAAAACACAAAGCGCTTGCAAAGAACGGCAAGGAAAAGGATAAGATAATGTACTAGCTCAAATATGCGTCTTTAAATAATCCCGATGGGATGAAGAAAGTGTAGCGAACAATAATCGAATACGAGTAAGGTTAACGAGCATGGGCAATAGCAGTGGCACGGCAAGCAATACTCCGGCAATGAGTCGACAGCCGGAGCGCCTAGATAAAGCAGGTGTAATCACAGACAAATGGGCAGCAGGTGTGCAGGCGGCAGAGTGAACGCCTGCCACCT
>NW_017805002.1:3425821-3469184 GCF_001891065.2 Hippocampus comes
CCTTGAAGACCGCATTTGGGGCAAAGTCGGTCGTCTAGACAGCGCCGTCTCTCCGCCGTCCTGGTACTTCCGCCTCCCAGCTGCATTGGCTCCTCCCCGGGGGCGGCACATCGGGCTCTGGGGTGGTCTCCGGATCCAGCTGTCCGAGTGGTCTCGCAGTGTGCCCCTCGGTGCGCCGTTTGACGGAATGGAAAGCAACCACCTTCGCGCTCCCGGTTTCTCTCTCTCAGGCGGTTATCCAGGAGCAGAGAAAGGTCGATTAGCTCCTCCAGGTTGGTGCTGTTGTCGCGGGTAGCTAGTTCATCTTTGAGCAAAGAGTTCAATCCGCGACGAAACAAGCCACACAGTGCTCGGTCCTCATAGCCACTCTGGGCGGCTAAAATGCGAAACTCAATCGAATAGTCCGCCACGGATTGTTTTCCTTGGCGGAGCTCCAGTAATCTGCCTTCTGCCTCTCTTCCTCGAACAGGATGGTGGAATACCCGACGAAGCGCGGTCACGAAGTCGGGGAAGGAAGATCGGAGGTTCGGTTGTGCTTCGCTCACTGAAATTGCCCATGAAGCCGCCTGACCTGTCAACAGGCTCATGACATATGCAACCTTCGCGTTATCGTTAACATAAACGGAAGGTTGCTGGTCGAAAACGAGCGAGCACTGGTGGAGGAAGTGCCCGCACTGACCATGCTCACCACCATAACGTGGTGGGTGTGGGAGGATCGGTTCCCTACTTACAGTAGGGGAAGAGACGGGTACCTCCGTAGTGGTAAGTTGAACCACCGGGGAAGGTGCTCTCCGTCCTTCCAAAACCACTAACCGAGGTTCGAAATCATCGAACCTATGAGCCAGCATGGAAACCGCGCCGCGAAGTTCCGTAATGGCTTGGCTCTGCTGGCTCGTAAATTGCTCTAGACGGGACAGAGCGGACAAAACCTTATCAATGTCTGCGGGATCCATGGTGGCCGGAGTATTCTGTCACGTTGCATACAAGGCCGGAAACAAGGACTGCTTCGTATGCAAACAGAGCGAACAAGAATAAGTGGATCCCCGAAGCAGCAGACACTGACAAGGCCTTCGTCTCAAAAAATAATATTTATTACAAACGAAAAAATACCGTCTTAAAGGACAACAGAAAACGCTGGTCAAAACAAGAACCAGGAAAATAATGTAACGAGAAAACACAAAGCGCTTGCAAAGAACGGCAAGGAAAAGGATAAGATAATGTACTAGCTCAAATATGCGTCTTTAAATAATCCCGATGGGATGAAGAAAGTGTAGCGAACAATAATCGAATACGAGTAAGGTTAACGAGCATGGGCAATAGCAGTGGCACGGCAAGCAATACTCCGGCAATGAGTCGACAGCCGGAGCGCCTAGATAAAGCAGGTGTAATCACAGACAAATGGGCAGCAGGTGTGCAGGCGGCAGAGTGAACGCCTGCCACCTGCTGTCTAATACGGAACATGACACATATAAACCTATCCCACTTATTTTTGAAAATGATAAGCCATCAAAATTAGACATTTATGCTACTGTACAGTCTAAAACAGTTGGGTGAAAAAGGGACCGTCCAACACTGGGTCAATTTGACCCAACTTTCTGGATTGTTTTGCACAAAAAAATGTATTGTTTTTGACGAAACAACCTCCAGAAAAATACGAAGGTTGACCCAAGTGGAGATTCAATCACTTTTGGTCCCAAATTGTTGTTGATTAATTTATTTTTTAATCCATGTGTTTTTACAAACTACCTGTAAGATAATGAGCCACCGAGAGATAAATTGGGCTGACGAAATTTTTGTCATTTTAAAGTGAAGTGGAGATATAAATTACTATTTTTAAGATGTCCGGGTCAATTCAACCCAACTGTTTCATTTGTTTTGCACAAAACAACCCAGAAAACTACATTGTACGGTACAGAACAACCCAAAAATGTGTTTTTTTTGTCAACCCTTTTTGACCAAAATTGGGTTATTTCTGAACCCAACTGTTAATAGTTTAGGAGGCAAGTTTCTGCTTCCTGAAGGAGGGCAATAGTTCACTGTACTGTAGCATATTTAATTCTGCGGTGGTAAGGAATAGTTCCAGCGGGACTCAAATGACAAAAAAGAGGAACTAAACTCCACCAACAAAAGTGTATTCTTTGCCAAAGAACCCATGCATTAAGGGCACCTGGGAAGTGATTTTTCAAAATATGTCTTCTTTAAGTCTTGGGGGAGCTTTATTTATACAGCACATTTAATACACAAGGCAACTCGCTGTGCTTCTCACAAGCAAAGACGCAACACCTAACATGCACGAACAAACAAAACCGTTCGCGACATTCAGAAGCAAAGCAGAGAAAACAAAAGCAGCATACACAAATTACCAGAACACAATTTTAACACATTGACAGAAAACTGTAAAAACATTTAACTCATTCAGTACCAGCCAATTCTAGACCAAGTCTGAAAAGACGTTAAAAACGTCTTTTGGAGTGAATGAGTTAAAAGTAAAGAAATTAGAGTAGTTTAGTAAAGTAACTAAACGAAAAAAAAATATTTTTAAAACAATAAAAAGACCTTAATCAGGGCGGCACAGTCATGTTTCTCACGGTGCAGAGGTGCAGTGTTGGATTCCGATGTGGGTTTTCTCCGGGTATTCGGGTTTCCTCCCACTAAAGAAATTAAAGTAGTTTAGTAAAATAACTAAACGAAAATAAATTATTTTTAAAACAATAAAAAGACCTTCTCACGGTGCAGAGGTGCAGTGTTGGATTCTGCTGTGGGTTTTCTCCGGGTACTCGGGTTTCATCCCACATTCCAAAAACATGCATGCACCACTTTCTAAATGGTCCCTCGGTGTGATTGTGAGCGCAAATGGTTGTTGGTCTATGTGTGCCCTGTGATTGGCTGGCAACCAGTTCAGAGTGTACCCCGCCTACTGCCCAAAGACGGCTTGAATAGGCTCCAGCACGCCCACGGCCCTCGTGGAGGGTAAGCGGATTCTAAAATGGATGGATCTTAATGAAATATATAGGGGGAATAAAAAACAACTTTAACCTGGATTTAAAAGCATGTTGGTCAGGTGACACACTCCTCCATCGACAACCTGAGCGTAAATGGTTCAAGCATCCTCATGTTGATGCAATGATAGCACAGACATAGACAGTTTGTTCATACATCCTCTCTGCTTGGCACTTATGGTCAAGAGTGCTCACTACCAATATTCTCGGTGCTGGATATTTAATCGCACAATCAATCTTACCTGCGACGATGGGCCCTTAGCCACTCTTTGGCAAGGGCATCTCTGCCTGCAATTTGCGCCGCATTTCCCGCTAACGGGATGGCGAAATAAGACGAGCAACCGGGGAGGTGAGATGGAAACTGAGGAGAGGGAGGATTGTTGAATCACCTGATTCGAATGCTACCAATGGCCATCATTCTCCTTCTCCGTCAGCGCGGCCAAATGGAGTGTGGGACCCAAAACGCATTTTCTTCAGCATGTACGTCCCGCTCTTGCTTGCGACGTCTATCTCACACACCGTCTCTCCTGCTTTGTCGTCCTCTCGCTGAGCTGACTGGCTCGCTACACCCCCAACCTTGTATGAAAAATGATTTGTTTTCTTGGTGAAATAAACCACTGCAAAGCAGATGACATGCAATTCACTAAGGATGGTAAAAACATATCTTGGAAATCTTGCAGATTTCTTGTTCAGTGAGATGGCATTGGCTTATCAATATCATCATACTGAAGGGTACTCCCCCCCCCCCCCAATAAAAAAACTGTGTGAACCTTGATATTTAATGTCCTGCTTCGGTTTTTGCATTGAATACAGTCAGGGGCCAAAATGAAAAACATGAGCTTGTTTATCTTTGGTGTAAACAGGAATGGGTGCTTGCAATAAATTCTCCATTAGTGAAATGTTCTTAAATAAAATAATGTACATCCATCCATCCATCCATTTTCCGATCCGCTTATCCTCACAAGGGTCGCGGGGGGTGCTGGAGCCTATCCCAGCCTTCTTCGGCAGTAGGCAGGGGACACCCTGAACCGGTTGCCAGCCAATCGCAGGGCACACAGAGATGAACAACCATCCACGCTCACACTCACAATGAGGGACAATTTAGAGTGGTCAATCAGCCTACCATGCATGTTTTTGGAGTATGTGAGGAAACCAGAATACCCGGAGAAAACCCACGCAGGCCCGCGGAGAACATGCAAACTCCACACAGGGTGGCCAGAGCTGGAATTGAACCCGGTACCTCTGCACTGTGAGGTCGACACGCTAACCACTGGACCACCGGGTCGCCCAAAATAATGTACATGAAAAATAAATAATTAATGACATGAAACCCATCATTTATTTTAGAAAAATCCACTATTAATAGTCTGTCTTTTTTGGAAATTACCAATGCAAATAATTTAAAAATATACTGAAATGACCAAAAACAGAATGGATTAAAAAGAAAGCCTGCCTTTCATCATGAATTTTTTTTTTTTCTTATTAGGAACTGAATGATACAAAAACATTTGTATGTGCCAGCTTTTGTCTTTAAATGGATTTCAATAGTTTTTATTCTTTTCGGGAAAAACAATCAAAGACAAGCGCAACACCGACAGTTTGATCAATCTGAATCATCATACTTTAAAAGCACTAGTAAATAATTTGTTCTTAACTAAAGAGTCGGAGACAGACCGTTTAAATACCCATGGGAGTTGGGTTTTCACTGTGCATTTTTTTTTTCGTGCATCACTGATATTCACGTTCATTTTGCACAAGTCTAACTTTCTGCCAGAAAGCAAATCACTAGCCATGACATTTCTCAGCCAAAGGCTGTGCTGCACTGAAGAGTTCTGTCAGAACCTTCGCTGGTCAGTTTATCTTGATTGCTTGCTAATACGAGCATTAACTACCGGAAGACTGTACGTTGTCAGTTGAACTTTTTAATGAAAAAAAGACTGAGTACACGGCTGTGGGGCCTTTTTCTGCCAGATGCAGAAGAAAGTATAATCTATCCAAATTGCTTGTTCTTCAACTCACTTAGCTGCGCTCACGTAGGGAGGTGACTTTGCCTAGCGCATGTGACAAAGTGTGACTCCACAGTCTTAACTATATTCAACGAGTATGTGTGCCAAGAGTGCCATAGATAAGGAAAGCCAAGCAAGGAGAAAGGTCAGAGCATCACAATGGCGTAGCACAAGTCACCTATCTAATTGTGTGCCAAAGAGGCCTAATTGAATGGTAGAAAGAGAAAATGTGTGGCTGGAGCACTTGCGGTTACATGTAATCTAATATGTTCCTTACCAAAAAAAATCTGAATACGTGTGCCATTATTCAGCACACCTCGTCATAGTGAACATACTTGAATATCTACATTGGGGCATTACACATTTTTTCTTTTGCCAACAATATACAACATAATATTCCATTCTTCCATTCATTTCCTGATCCGCTTATCCTCACAAGGGTAGTAGGCGGGGGACATCCTGAACCGCTTGCCAGCCAAATGCAGGGCACACAGAGACGAACAACCATCCACGCTCACCCTCACACCGAGGGATAATTAAGAGTGTTCAATCAGCCTGCCATGCATGTTTTTGGAATGTGGGAGGAAACCGGAGTACCCAGAGAAAACCCACACAGGCACTGGGAGAACATGCAAACTCCGCACGGGAAGGCCGGAGCCGGGATCAAACCCACGACCTCGGCACTGTGGAGGTCGACGCGCTAACCACTCAACTACAACATAATACCTAAAGTCAAAAACAATCTGTTCCTCTGCTTTCAATTTATTGGGATTTCCCAAAATTATTTCCCCCGTAGAAAACAATGTGAATTCGCAGTCCAATAGAATTAGATAAGATGGCATTCACGCTAACGGCACACGGCAAACAGAGCCATCGGCTTAATTAACTTTGAATTATCACAAACACAAGCCTTGCTAAAGTTGCCACAATATAGCAGAACAATCAATAAAACCTCAGTCTGTGAAAATAGTCACTTTTGAATGACTTCGTCATGAACGCAATTAAGAGCTCCAGTTGCTAAATTCATTGGAAGGACACATGGTCGTCTACAAAACACTGTTGCACACAATAAAGTACAAAGTAAAACAATATCTCAAGCCTTAATGGTGTGTCATCACATTTTTAGACCATCTATGGCAGGGGTGTCAAAGTCAAATGGACGGAGGGCCAGATAAAAAATTTTGCTGCAAGCCGAGGGCCTGACTGATCGAATGTTCATTGAAAATTTTAAAAATGACCACATATTGTTTATTGAACCAAATTTAATTGACTGAAAACCTAACAAATACATTCCAATATGGTCAGATAAATAAAGCAACATTTTTTATGGCTATGTCAGTAAACTTTAATTTTCAACAGGCACAAAAAAATTTCCTTTGTATAAAAATCCCCATAACATGAATGAAAGAAGCCGATATTATTCAAGGCACAATCAATAGTCCATATTTTCTCTTTTAGCAAAAGTAGGCTAAATTTACTTAAAAGAAAAACAAATAATAGTGCAGTAATTTTTCGATCATTTACTCGAATAAAATATTTTTAAAACATAATTGGATTGAAATACAATAAAATAAAGTGCAAAAATGTATAAACCAAAAACAACACTTTCTTCAAGGAGAAGTAACAAGCAGCGAAAGCAAATATTATACTTTAATTTTTAAACTTGAACTGAGTAAAAACTCTTAATATGTGATTGCACAGTATATTATAAGTAATATTCACTTCTTTGAGGCTGAGGCTGATACTCGGTGGTGTCTTAACTTTTCTACAAGTTCATCAAAATTTGGGGTCAGGCTCTGAGCTGAGCAAATCGTCAAAATTGAGTGAGGGTGTTCAGCAGTAAATCGACTTCCGTGTGATGTTTTGTTGAGCTTCATCAAAGAAAATAGTTGTTCACACACACGTATGTGCTGCCAAACTTTCGACAACGTTTGAGCAGCCTGGATGCGCAGCGGGGCCAATGTGTCGGGGAGGAAACGGGCAAACTGTGCAGCACGCACTGCCGTATCTTTGCAGAAACACTGCCATTGTGTTTCTGCTAATGCTCACGTTTAAAAAGAGTTGCTTTTTTTCGGGGTAAACTTCGTCACAAACTTTAAGTATACCGTTTTTAATGAAATCCCCCTTCCCCCTCCATGTCCATGTTCTTGTTTTTGTTCGCGTGTTTCGTTTCATGATGTCGTCTCAGATTACACTATTTCAATCGCGCCACACTTTCTCCGCACAGAAGACACACAGGTTTTCCAGCTACGTCCATGAACATGTACTTCGATTCCCACCTTGTTTGAAACCCGCGGTTCTCAGTGTCCACCTTCCGTTTTGCCATTTTTGATGGGTATCTGAAAGCTAATGTCACTGTTATGGGAACGACTGCTGGACGAATAAATATTTAAATAAAGCGGCCGACTGCTTGGCGTGTCACCGTTGCATTGTGGGAAATGTAGTATTGGTGCGTGTAAAAGATCTGCGGGCTCTCGGCTTGCTGCGGTCCGCGGGCCGGTTCTAATAATAAATCACTATCATCCCAGGGGCCACTGAAAACATTCTCGCGGGCCGGATTTGGCCCGCGGGCCGGCACTTTGACATATGTGATCTATGGCATACAATTGTCCAAAATGTTTCCAGCCTATGATTGATTAATGATGTAACTCGGAGGAGAGTCCCAAGACTCGTATGCACAAACACTGCCTTTGCACTCTATAAAAAATGATAAGCACATCAACATTAATGTTTGTGGCGATGAGACTACATTAGGGTTTTACAACACATCGCTCGTTTCGACGGGGAAGGCTTCAACGGTCGACAAGGATTCACTTTTATTGCTCTTTGTGTATAATCTTGCTCTTTCTAATTGTTCACTGAAGCATCATTTCTGCCTGTTGTGGATTTACCGAGATGTGTAGGATTCACATTATGGTTGGATGGGTCCTTAAAGACGCATACAGTCAGAATGAATTGCTTTTGCTGATTTTATGACTTATAAACACATTATTTTATGCCACTTTTACAATTTGTTTTGCCAGTCAGGCTATACAGTATATCATGCAGGGGTGTCAGTAATCTAAAGTGCATCGTTGTAAACATTAAACACGCATACATCAGTTTTGTGAGTTAAACAAGTTCCACAGATGACTAAAGTGGCGTACCCACCGACCAATAAACGCAAAGGATTTCTTAAAAATGGCTGTAGGAGGGCTGTTGCTCAGCATAATCTTTTAGAGAAAGCCGATGATCGGAAATGACATGTTCAAATTTGGCCTGATGACCAGCCTGCTTGTAAATCTCGTCTTCTTTTGCCCCTTGTCGCCAGCTGTCCTGTCATTCTTCGCGTTTATACAAAGCCTCATTAGAAAATTGCTTGACTTGACTTAACCACTTGCTTAACCCAAGTAATGTAACTTGCACATGTTATTCACACCTCTGGGAAATTGGTTGGACATGTTTGCCTGTTGTCTCTTAGTATTTGACTCAAATTTCTAGGTTCACTGTGTATTCTGACAAGCATTAACAGAGACAACAACAGCACTCAGGCACAAAGCGAACTCAGGACAGAACGAGTAGCAAGCGTCAGCGAGCCAATTGGTCGAGGAAACCCAAAGGAAGAGGGCGGGGCCCTGCGGAGACACATCAGACAAGGGGCAGATGGACCAAGCAGATGGGGAGAATACATGCGAGCTGCTAGCAACTCACAACGGGGAAATGATTACAAAATAAAACAGGAAGTAGTTGTTACACGGGGGAAAAAATGACAATTAAACGCCCAGAGCTTCCAATCCTGTAATAGTATTTTTGTGACACAACATACCTGGGGATGTTTCCACATCTGGCCGAGGGGATGCTATAGCCCCGTCAGAAATCTGTGTTGCAGCAGTTAACCTCCTCCAGCATTTTATGGGATACTTTAAATTTTATTAATTAGGGCTGTCAAAATCAATGCGTTAATACCGCGTTAACTTCAATTCCCTTTAATGCCAGTAAGTTTGGAATTTTTCCCAACTCCCGTAATTTGGGTTTTCCAGTCACGAAACAGCAGGTTGTAGATGAAGCACAGAGAGATCATCAGAGTACTGCAAGAAATTGATACAGAAAAATTGTCTTTGGTGTAAAGTTCCACCTCAAAGCCCTGCCAGATGGTTCATCGAAATGGCCAAAGTGATTTGCATGTGTTGACGATGTGAAATGAGGTATCAGAGAAGTACACCAAATTTACAATACCTTTCAGCAAAGTATACAGATAACTTTTGTCTTAGGACCACTCCTCTCCCTCAGCAACAGAAGACCACATTGAATTGTTTATGGAGGAGGTGTCTGACCAGAGCTACCAGCGACACTTTTTCAAAAGCAGTTGGTAAATGTGTGGCCACATTTTGCAGGCCAATTAGCATTGCGGAGGACGAGGGGCTGCGTGAATTAATTTGAGTCACATCCAAAAGACGGCAGATATATTTTACCCTCAAGAGCTACCACTGCAGCCACCATGCAGCGTTTATTCCAGGAGGAGGAATCTAAAGTGGAGGCGGCAAGGGGAGTGACAAGGACGATTAACTGGTGATTATTGGACTTTGCTCAATGATGTGAGCTACCTCAGTCTCACTGCACATTATTTTGACCCACAATGGGAACTTCAGTCACACGTTTTAAATGTTATGCAGACTGACTAGATGCACTTCGCCAACACATGGGACATTAAAGGTAAAGTCAGCACTGTCTCCCGATAATGCGCCCAACATCATTGCAGTGACCACAATTCTTTTTCGATCACATGCCTTGTATTTCACGTAGCCCTCATAGAGCTGCCGCCGTTTCTCTTCAGAAAAGCGTGTTTGACATTGCATTAGCCCATTGCAGAAATGTCGTTGGCCATTTCAAACAGAGCCCACCAAAAGCAATGGAGCTCGACCAATAGCAAATTGCACATCATGTCAAGAAAGAGTCGTTCACGCAGGACGTGTCAACAGGACGGAAAAGTACACTGGAAATGACAGCGTATTCTGAGAAATCCAGCAGCACTGAGAGATGCACTGGCCCTCCATCCAACCAAGCTCACCATGCCGACAACGGCGGAGCTGAAGAAATTTAAACTCTTTGCCCACGAATGATGTGTTTCTTTATTATTCAAAATGTTTTTATTTTGTGTCATTGCAGGTGCACACACAGATATTACAATTACACGAACAGAGAAGGTTGTTTCCCGCTCAGTGGTGCCGCCAGCCTTGTGTCATCTTGCGCAAGTGATGAGGTCTCTAAGGATGACCCAGCTTACATGGCTAAATTCAAGGAGACCCTTAAAATAGAGAGCGAGAAACACAAGGAAAAAAAAAAAAACTTCACCTGGTTGAGGGTTTTGTGACAGCACTCAATCAAGGATTTAAGGACCTCAATTGTCTGAGCTGACCTGTGTGGTATGCAATCGCTGCCTTGTTCAGGAGGTTAGAGACACATGCACAGCCCCAACAGCCAGTAATGTCTGAGCCACCAAATAGAATATCGGCTTCTATGGTTGCCACTAACTCTTTATCTGATGAAGAGAAAGACATTAATGTCAAATGTTTGGATTGCTACAAAGCAGAGCCCACTATTTGCTTGGAAGACTGTCCCCAGCAGGGGTGGGCCAAGCATGAAGGGGCGCTCAGCAAGATTGCCTAGCCCAAGCATTTGACAACACCTGCTTACATTCATACAATGTTTCTGGGCATGTTGTTGAGAAGAAAAGAGCTGCCCGGTTGTTTGAAAATGTAAACCTGCTTCTGTGTTTGAGCAACTGGCACAGCGTAAAGCAACGTAGGTAATGTGGAAATGCCAAATGTACTGTAATTGCTTGTGTTGTAGCCTTTTGTTTGCGTTTTACTGTTCATTTTGTCATAAAAAATATCACACGAGGTTGTAGTTTTTGATGAGAAATTTGAGAGGTGGGTCGAAGTCACATTCGTGCAAGTCCCAAGTAAATCTCAAGTCGTAACCTTTAAGGCTCAAGCAAGTCTCAAGTCATACAACACCATACCATTTTCTACCACTTATCTGGGCTCAGGTCACGGAGGCAGCAACTTTAGCAGGGAAGCCCGCACTTCCCTCTCCTCAGCCACATCTTTTAACTCTTCTGGAGGGATCCAATGGCCTTCCCAGGGCAGCTAGAAGACAGTCTCTCGAGCGTGTCCTGGGTCATCCGCCAGGTCTTCTGCCGGTTGGACATGCCCGAAACACCTCACCACGGAAGCGTCCAGGAGGCATCCTAATTAGATGTGCGAGCCACCTCATCTGGTTCCTCTGGACGTGGAGGAGAAGTGGCTCGACTCTCAGCCCCTCCCGGATGACCAAGCTTATCACCTTATCTCGAAGGGATGTGGAGAAAAGTCTTTTCGGCCGCTTGCATCCTGGCTCTTGTTCTTTTGGTCACGACCCATAGCTCATGACCATAAGTGAGGGTTGGAACAAATACAGTCACTGGTACCCAAAACCAGGATAAATCGTAATGAACAAAAGCGCTTGCAGAAAGCAGGGAGATAGTTACGTAAATCGCTTGTCATAAAAAGAAAAGGAACTCCAATTACTAGAGCAATACAAAAGAGCACTATGAATAACTAACAAAAACACTACTTGCACAATGAGGAAAAACTATGGCATGGACTAGAGTAGAATGAACAAGGTACGATCGTCTAGAGCACATATGTCAAAGTGCCGGCCCGCGGGCCAAATCCGGCCCGCGAGAATGTTTTCAGTGGCCCCTGGGATGATATTGATTTATTATTAGAACCGGCCCGCGGACCGCAGCAAGCCGAGAGCCCGCAGATCTTTTACACGCACCAAAACTACATTTCCCACAATGCAACGGTGACGCGCCAAGCAGTCGGCCGCTTTATTTAAATATTTATTCGTCTAGCAGTCGTTCCCATAACAGTGACATTAGCTTTCAGATACCCATCAAAAATGGCAAAACGGAAGGTGGACACTGAGAACCGCGGGTTTCAAACAAGGTGAGAGTCGAAGAACATGTTCATGGACGTAGCTGGAAAACCTGTGTGTCTTCTGGGTGGAGAAAGTGTGGCGCGATTCATTCATTCATTTTCCGAACCGCTTGATCCTCACTAGGGTCGCGGGGGGTGCTGGAGCCTATCCCAGCCGTCTCCGGGCAGTAGGCGGGGGACACCCTGAATTGGTTGCCAGCCAATCGCAGGGCTGTGGCGCGATTGAAATAGTGTAATCTGAGACGACATCATGAAACGAAACACGCAAACAAGAACATGGACATGGAGGGGGAAGGGGGATTTCATTAAAAACGGTATACTTAAAGTTTGTGACGAAGTTTACCCCGAAAAAAAGCAACTCTTTTTAAACGTGAGCATTAGCAGAAACACAATTGCAGTGTTTCTGCAAAAATTGTCACTTGAGATAAGAGTTGTGAGCAAGGCGAGTAATCCGACAGCCAATTGTCGGCGTGGCCAGCAGGATGAGGATGCTCTGGAGAGAATGCCCTCGACACCCACCGGACACTGCAAAATAAGAAAACAAACAGGACACTATCATAACATGCGGAGTTGGCATCAGGAACACATTTCATCGTTTTTTGGACAGTATGAAATAGCAATGGTGGTGTCTGGAAAAATAAACTTCGATGCGCTCGCCTTCACCTGTCACATTTCAGTGGGCAGTTCAGGTTGACTTGTTTTTTTTTTTTCCAATATCATCCATCCGGGTGAATTTCCTCCTGAGAAATTATTGTCCAGGTCTCTTAAAAAAAGTCACGTGTGATGTTGTGGCCCTGCGGTGCAGGTCTACACAATTTTCTTGTTTCTTAATAAATAATATGAGGAACCCTGTGAACTGTTTAAATTGTGGGTGGAAAATGCATGTCTGCTTTAAACATCACAAAAATTCTCAGTAGCAGAAGTAGCACTCGTGGGTAGAATGTCAACATCTTGTCATTGCTGACATTCAGCCCACATTGCTTGGAGACATTTCAGCATTTCCACTTTTTTCATTCTTTTTACAGATAATTCAAATGCCTTTTTTTCCAGCAGCATGGCTGGTAAGCAATACCCTGAGAAGATCACAACAGCACAAGGTGAGCTTTTGATTAAAACTGACATCACTCTTTTGAAAGGTTCATGAATGAGTTGATTACCAAGCCTTCCCCGCTCCAGATAAGTGGTGACCCTAATTTCCCAAGTGAGCCCTCAAAACCTATGCTTCTGCAAGCCCTGAATTCCCACTGAATAAGGGAGGGCTACAGAGACAGCGACCCCGAGGAGAGAGTGTCGAGAGATAGAGGAGCAAGCAATGCACTTGATCGGAGGTGATACGTTTTTCAGCAGGTGACCAATATTACGGCGATCTCTCAAGGACGATCAAATGGCGCTTCACATATGACATCCGTTGTGGAGTTTGGTGGGTGTGCATGATTACGCACTGTAAGGGGGCCATTTCAGGCTTCGTTACAAGAAAGAGATCACACTGAACCACGGGGGGAGGAGATGGTCATGTTCAACTCACAGCATTGTACCGTATGGAGAATTCCCCATGAGCACGGATGAAAATAATGAGTCACTGCCATCCCACACAAAGACCCATGTGTGTCCTGGTGGGGAGCTGATAGAGGACACATCTGCTTTTCAAATTTCACTCTTGTCACTTTGTGTCGCTGTCATCATCCAGCAGCGTGTATTACACATGGTGTGGAATTAAGATATTAATGCAGCAGCCTTCAAGACTCATGATTTGCATAATCAAAGATTCACCAAATGTGAAAAGGATGGCAGGAATTTCATTTCTGTGGAGTCTTTAGGTTTTACACATGACTTACAATCCATGCTAGGCCAATGATACAAGAGAACAGAATCCCATCAAAGCCTTTTGGGAGCCAATGTCAACTGACTGCTACACCCTGTACTGGTCGCCAGCCAATCCCTAGGCATATATTGACATACAACCATTCACAACTGCAAGTTTAGAGTCTTGAATAAACCTAACGTCTGAGTTTGGAATATGCGAGGAAACCAGAATACCCAGGGAATGCACACGCAACAGTGAGGGCAACATACAAACACCCCACAGGAAGCCCTCAAACAAGATTCAAACACTGAACCTTCAGAACTGTGAGGGTGATGTGCCCAAAGTCATCAGGACGGCCTCCAGTTCATCCGTGAATCTAATGAGGACAAGCACTGGAGAAAATGGGTGGTTTGCTTGTTCTCAAAAGAAGCAAGCATTTTAAAATTTCACCATTTTAATGATGTCCAAAACTCAGTCACTGATGGTGTGGTGGTACAGTCACCGGACTTGTGTGTGGGCAGCACTGGATCGGTTCCCACTCAGTGACTGTGTGCATGTCGGGGTGAATGGTCGTTTGTCTCTCTATGTGCCCGGTGACTGACTGGCGACCAGCTTAGGGTGTAGTCTGCCCTCCACCCGAAGTCAGAGGTGTTGAAAATGGATGGATGATATCCAAAATCCATTTTGATATGATATCTAAAATCCATTATTAATCTATGCGGCTGTTGTCAAAAGCCTGGCCGGTGAATGCTCTTTTCATGACCACATTCCTTGTTTAAAACGGAATCACCCTTTGTGTTTTACAGCTCGGAGACTGAAATGATGTTCACTTGACACTGTGTACTAGAGCAACTGTGTTAAAGTAAAATGAGTCTCTGCTCCACTGACCAGCACAACAAAGGTGATGCGTTTGTGTTTTGTGTGTGCTTGGGTCTGTCGGCCATCAGCCAAATTTCCTGACAGTGCACTTTGCTTCCCCAAGAGGAGGTGGCACAGCGTCACACTGCACTTTCCTGGTGAATTTCTTTCAGTTGTTTGTTTTGTTTTCCACAAGGCAGCCAGAGATGGAGAGAGAGAGTCAGCGGTGGGTCATCATTCTTTACTGGTGGACCTTTGTGCTTGTTGGTCCTGCGGTAGCTGCTTTATTATGAGGGCCAGAGGGGGCTGAGTGTCAGAGGCTAGTTGGAGTGTTGAGCTGGAACTCCTAGATTCATGGCTTGTTGCTGCGGCCTCTGCGACCTGCATTACAAGACTGCGCAAGGATAGATCGGGTGCATGGGGATAGGTAAGGATTGTACAGTGCACACCGCAAATGACAGGGAGTACAGGGAGAGCCAGGGATGTACGGGGTGTGCACTGACAGACAGGCTGTACAGAGATGAACAGCATGTTCAAAGAATGATGGATGGGGTATGCAGGGATAGACTCCAGAGCCACCAGAATAGACAGGGTGGGGAAGGAGAGACAAAGACTGACAGGTTGTGCAGGAATAACCGGGCATGGACAGGCTATACCATGATAGAAAGGGTTCTCGGGGATGGATTTGGTGTACCGGGATGAACAGCGATTGACAACATTTTTAAGGAAAAGCGGACAGGGTATTGCATCAACAGTTACTTCCATCTCACCAGCAACTCCCAAAATGGTTGACTCCAATTCTGCAATGGCACTTTACAAATGTTCCTCAATTCTGCACACCACTGTGGGACAGTATTACCGCATGGATCATTGTAGCTTCTGCTCACCACATTCTTGAACAACTGTCGTTGATCAATACTCCACAGCACTAGACACATTAAGGCGCTCAAGGACTTTCTGCATAATCCAAAGCTGCATGACAATTACTGCTACTGGTCACTTAAACTGATCTTTGTATATCATTTAATGTCATGTCGTTGTTTATTGTAGTTTCTTGTTACCACCATACTAGTGTAACTCATACTACCAGAGACAAATTCCTTGTGTTTACAGACTTCACCAATAATGATGATTCTGATTCAGAGGAATTGAGAGTGTGTACCAGATGGGCAGGGTGTGCAAAGGATAGATAGAATTTATTATTTTAATATCATTAGGGCCTCTCATGCCACGGTTTTATGACCCGTTTCCATATGTAGTCAGTGGAGTTAGCGCTGTTGCGTGCCTGGCAGTGAAGATGCAAATGTTTGCTTTTTCGCCATGTGACACAAATGTCATGATCTGTTTTTGCTGTTTTGTTTATGTTTAGTTTTGTTTCATGTTATATCTTGTTTCCTCGTGGGCCTTTTTTATGTCTCACTCATTTGATTCTGTGTCCGCCTACTCTCATCACTCTGGTCCCTTGTGTTAATGACTCAACTTCCTCCAACAACTTGTGTCTTATCTGTGGGCCACTTTGAATTCTCGTTTTCACCAAGGAAATGTTCTTTTCTATCCCATTCGAGTGAAATGACCCAGAAGCAGTTGGAGAATAGTCTTGTTCGAATTCTACAAATGTATAAGTATGGTGCCTGGATGCAGCCTTTAAGCCACCTCTAGCTTCGGTTCCGTTTGACCAACATTTAGGACAATCGAGGCCCAGCCCGGACCATCATCGCAGCCCTCTGCAACTACATCTGGCATGTGACTCATCATTATTAGTTTGTTTTTGGAAACTGTTTTAAATGCCCATTTGTTGGGTTTTGTTTTTTAGATGACCTGTGGCAGCATTTGGATGATGAGGTGGGGAGACTGGGAAGAAGTGCAACAGCAGATGCACTATCTGAGGTCCGGCTGTACCTGGGAGAGGGGAATATCGTATGCAGTCAAGACCCGCTGTTATAGTGGAAGAACCAACACACTACTTTTCCAAACCTCTCCCACCTCGCAAAGGAGTTTCTCTGTACACCGGCATCATCAGTGCCATGTGAGCGTATGTTCTCCACAGCAGGGGAAATAGCATGCAAGAAAAGCAACAGACTCAAATTCAAAAGACTGGAGCAACTTATTTTTCTGAATAAAGATTTTTGAAGACAAAGCCCACAAGCATCCTCATTCACATCATTTCCACATTTTCAAGCATAATGAATAATACAATATGAATCCACAGATGTTAATGATATTGGATACACTCCGTCATCAAATCAGTCAATTAAGTCTGTCAAGTGGGTTGCCTGCAGGGATTTTGAAGGTCCAGCAGGTGTCAGTGGTCAGCGACACTGTATCAACACAGCATCAACACAGTGTGTCATTGTGTCGACACGCTTCATGACGCCTCATGGACCCATCACTACAAGAAATGTATAAACAGTACAAAACAAAAGGCAAGGTGTGGTTCCACACAAGCGGAATAAAATTATAAACATCGTAATTTAGAACGGGCAATTCCAAAAATCAATGAAAAACATCAACAGTGATCCTTAACAATCTTTATGCATTTTATTTTATTACTGAGCTAATATTTTGCAGGTAAAGTCCGTGAGCTAGAGACTTACGTCAGCAACACTCGTCGCCGCATGAGGACGGCAGTTAGGAAAAGAAGAGTCAAATTCATTTGAAACAGCACTGTCCTTTCCTGAGAAAGAAAACACCTTTTCATCTTAGCTTGACTGGATGATGTCATTCCAAAAAAGGTGAAGGAAAGATGGCGTAAAGGTTAAGACATTGGACTTTCCTGAGGCAAAGCTGTTCTTTGTTGTCTCATCACTTTGCTTGTATTTTGTTCCCTGTTTGCTTTGAGTCTTTGTCGGACCATTGCTTCTCTTGGTGTTCCTGTCAGTTCCCATTTGTGAGTTTGTTGCCGTTTTGCTATGTTGTTTCCATTTTTTAGACTTCTATTAAATCTGTATTTTTGATTCCACGGGAATTTGACATCTAACAGTGCTAAAATGTATCTTATAACTGTTTGTACCATTGTGAATGTTGACCATGTTATTTGCAGATACGCAATGTTGCTTGCTCATGCGCCAGACTTCATTCTGTTATCCGAAAGAGTAGCTGTCTCAAGTGCTGATTGTGCTGCAAGGTCTGCACTTTAACCCCTCCCAAGAAGAGTATAAGAAGGGCCGCACCCCACCGCTCGGGAAAAGGCTCCAAGACAGATCTGTGAATGGTGTGTCTCCCTATTTTTTTGTAGCTGTAATAAATCTCATCTTTTAACAAAAACTTTCGTTGTCTTAGTTTCCCCAGACAAGACATCCACATGTCTTGTTTGCCTTTTCGTTTTATATTTGGAAAATAAACACATTTTGTTTTGAGTTTGTTCTGCATTCCTGCATTGCCTTTGTGCACTTTGGTACACCTTCTGCCACCACCAAAACAACAACCCGCAACCAGTGACTGACAGAGATATTGAGTGTTCGGTCTGAAGGTAGCATAAGTTTGAAAGAAAAAAAAAAGGGAAAAACTTGTGACTGCTAGACTCTTGGCAAGGATAACATAGCAGTGCTGGTGCCATTTCAAAGCAATACCTTTCTGGAACCTCGAGGAAGAATAACAATAACAGTGGATGATTGGTGCATGCAAAGCAATGCTCGAATCGAGCGCCGCATGGAGAAAGTCTCAGGCTTTTGGGATGGTGACATTTACAAGGTGCCAGGTTCAACCTTTAGAGAGCAGCTGTGGTCGCTTTGAATTCACGTCAGATACAATTTACTGCTACATTTCCAGTCATTACTGCGGGGAAACAAGGCAACCTTCTGGGATGCTCTTTATTTCTCTCTGTGTTGTGGTCACAATACAAGAGACAACTCGAACTTTCCTATCATTTGGTGATAGCCTCATTGTATAAATGTCTGAGTGTAAAATGACAGCTGGTGAAGCATTAACACCTGCCTCTAACTAAGCCCACCACTGCATGGTTAGGCAGCTACATCACCGCCGATTGAAGGCCCTTGTGATGAATAATTACGGCGCTGTGGAAAGGACACACACAGCACAATAGGAAACAAAGAGGGGGTGTGCGGGTGGCTAAGCGTGTTAAAACAGGTGTGGGTCATGAATTATTCATATGGAGAAACGACACCGATGAGTCGAGGAAAAAGAAACGAGAAAGGACGTTTTTTAGGAATGTCAGATTTTGTGAAGCGGTCCTACCTACAGGGTGTTGCGTTAGTTATGCTCAGCGAAGATTAATTACATGGACACACGCACACACACACACACACACACACACACACACACTCGTATAAAGATATGCTAATGACACACAAAAACAAAGGCATGCATTCTGCTATGCAGTGTAATGTGTCCTTTCCTGTCTTTCTCCACAAATATACTTTATGGATCATCAGAGTCTTGTTTTATTTTAAAAACCAGGTGCATCCTTCTGCATAAGTGCCAGTGTACACAGGCTAGCAAAAATGTATAAAGCAAGTTTTGAGTTTTGTGACGTGTCCGCTGCGTGTGCCACATCCACGCACTGTGAACTCCACACTTATTGCCAGGTAGAATTCGTGATGAAGTGCAGCTTTCAATCTTATCTGTCTTTGTGGCTGCTTGCTTCTTGCGACCACATCTCTGCAAGTCGCAGAGGCTCACCTCATCACACCACCCAAGCTCCGCTCTTACCCAATTTTTTGCTTAATTCAGATGATCAAAGATTACTGCTCCATGTCAGTGATCACACAAGATTAATGATGATCAGAACAACTAACGCTACTGCATATAAATATATTTTCTTCTCTTATCTGCAAAGACCATATTGGATTTGAATAATACCAAACACAAGATTAATAAAAGTCAGAATATCGCATGCTACTTTTCAATCTTTGGACTCTGAGGGTTTGTTGTTCTGTATTATGCGCAAACAAACTGTGTCGTTTTGAATGAGAAGATGCTCTGCATTGCTGTTATCAGTTGGTGCAAGCATGCTCTTGTTTGCGAATATGATCCCAAATATCCAACGATAATTGGCGTCATTCATTGCCAACAAACTTAAAGGGCCCATATCAAAAAAATTGACTTGTTTATTCTTCGTATGCAAACAATTGGCTGAAATTAGGTGAATGTGTTGAATTAAAACATCAAATACTCAAAATGTATTTGATGTACCACAATGCTATGTAACAGTGAGGCTAATTAACATGATAATAGTGCCCATGACATTGTCGACTTGGCTGGGCGAAGATCCAGAGTCTCTTTTGAGCAACAGTCAGAAACGGGACTACATACTCTCACATACCCACGTGTGTGCGACACGTGTGTGTATATAAGGTAAGTCTAGGTATAGACTTCTAAAAGTCAAAAGGTAAGCAGAGCTGTATTAAGTCTTGTTAGATGCACATATTAGTGTCAGTTTCTAATAAACGGCATATACTTGATTGCTCTGTGAAATTGATGACGTGGTGATAGTACACCATGATTAATTAATTGCGAGCCATTCGAGTATGTGCAAATTGGACAGCATGGGCAGTATAATAGTCACACATACACTCTTAGTAATGAAACAAAGACTTGCGCTTAGCACAGCCGAAAACGGGGGAGTGGTACAGTGTATGGATGAGAAAGGGGCGCCTCCTCAACATGAGCAAATTTCAGCAAGAGAAATAAAGAGTGCTATAATTACTGTTCCTTGAGGTGTTTTGACAAAAGCATGGGCCAGAAATTTTATTAAAATACCGGGAACTGTTTTACATTGTGGGGAAAAAAAAAACGGTACGTCTCCCTTAAACTGTATTTGCACCTATTGTGTGGATTTGGAATATTTATGGCAAAACATTCCACAGCCGCAAGGAGACCAAAGCTTCCGCACTATTGGAATTCAGTACGCCGCTGCCGGGGACATTCCTCCCGTGAGCCACATTTGGTCGACCATGAAAGTAAACCATCAATTTGATTGACTGATTGGAATTAGTCCTGTAGGCAATTAGAGCCGCTGACACACACTCGGCGCGCTGTTTATGAACTTACATTAAATGACGAGCAGCAAGTCGTAGCGCAGCCTCCGGCACCAAGGAATAATTGTGCTCTGCTGCAATGTCACACACCAGTGAAGTGCCGCCTCGTCCTCACCACACCACAGGAGTCATCAAATATGTCCGAAGTGAGTTTTTTTTTGTGTGTGTTGTATTCACCGCCTATTCCTGGTAAGTGAACGTGAAAGGTAATGAGTGGAGAGGCCAGGGTTCAGGACATGTAGGAGGGTGATCTGTATTCTCTGCAAGCGATCCAACCCCCCGACCACCGCGGCTATCTCTTGGGGTGGGGGGGTCACACAGATCAGCATCCAGCTTGCACATTGAGACTCACGCATCACTATTAGGAGGGAAAGTGGCAAGGAAGAGGAGTACTAATGTTGCAAAGGCTTTATATAAAAGCCCCATTAACAGGGGGAATTTCTCATTGGGGTTGGTTTGCTTGGGAGGAAATGGGCAAGGAAGCTGAAATCATGGCTAAGCATAATGTTCGAGAGAATGGGGCAAAGGAGACAGAAGCTAAATCAATGCAGCTGCTCTGCGCCTCCAAACTAATGCTTGTGTCCCAGCTCCCAGCCACAATAAGTCTAAATACCTTACCTAACGTGACCTGTGGGAGTTTTGGCAGCCTGCTAGTCAACATTAGCAGGAGATACTTCCACGGTATCACACAACCTTACTGCCCTGCAGCAATGTGGAAAAGGCCAATTTATTATTTCACTCCACACCAAAACAGTACTTAGCCATTGTTTGTACATTTGTACTTTGGCCTGTAAATGAAGGGTTTTTCATCCAAAAAACAAGGACTGCAAAGATGGCTTAGCTGCTATGTTAGCATGGGTCATTTATGAACTAGAATTTCGTACAAATTCAGGTTATGTCACTGCTGTCAGAACAGACCGCTGTCACGAACCATGGAACATCTCAATGTTTTGAGTAGACCTAGTTTGTGTTGGATGTCATTCAAAGTCAATGCGGTTCTTGGATTATCATCAATAAATAATGATTGGCAAACGTTTAAAGCAGATATATTTTGAATCATACCTGGCATAAAAACATTTTAATTTTATCTTGTGTTTCTGTTGGATTTGGAAAACACATGGTGGCACGGTGTCTGACTGATTAGCACGTCCGCTTCGCAGTATAGCGGTCCAGGGTTCGATTCTGGGTTCTGGCCTCCCTGTGTGGCGTTTCTCACCGTACCTGTGAGGGAACACTGTTTTACACTTGCTCTGGGACAAATTGAGCCAGGAACATTCGTGCGGTTCCCAACTTAGAAACAAACAGCAAAAAGAAAATAAAGACAAACAACTGTAATTGGATTGCTCGATCCATTTTAAATATAGACTGGTAAGAACCGGCAATCTGTTGTTCAAAATCAGGGGTTTTTCTGTCATCATCCGGCAAACTGATTGAGCTTGTATTTTTATTTTTTTTCTTTGTCGACTTCTTATGACTTTGGCCTTGCGCTCTCATGGTAAGAAAACATCATCTTCTCCAGCTAAGAGACTATTAAATCCATGCGAACGTGTTCCCGGGGTCCTCCCTTTCATCAGATTTCTTTGATGCTTCGCACGCACGTGCCCCTTGATTGGAGAAATTAAATCGAATATATCAGCGTTCAAACAGTGGTGAGATAAAGGAGAATTGATTAAAAAGGGATGGCTGGAATTACTCAGAAAGGCGGGGTGGTGGGGTGGGGGACCTTGGAGGGTCATGCTTCGCATATAAATAGTAAAGGGAGCCATGAGTAGGAGCTTAAGTTATCGGTGCAATTATTGAACTCTTTTGGGTTTAGTGGTCTCAAACCTGGTACCAACTTGTGTGTTACTTTAACCCATTCCTCACCAAGCTAGTTCCGATGCTGAAATTAGTTTCTAGGACGCATGTTCATGCCGGCTAAGTGTTTTCCGAAACATCAACCATGACAAAAATGTGCCAGTACCTTGAAAGAAGTGTAATTCATTCTGCAACCACATTCAGAACTCAGAACACTTGTATCTCAAATCACCTTTCTTCATTGAAATGAAATGGAAATGCCTTCAATGCGTTCCAGTTCCACCTTCCAAAAAATAAACAAACTGGTATGTGTTTTTTTAATAAGGAAAATAGCACACAAAATGACTAAAATTATTGAATGGAATGGAAGATCAAAACAGTTAATGCATCAGGAGTAATTCATCATTCATTCATTCATCTGGCAATAATCAGGAAGACTCGAAAAATGAAAACTTTCATAATTACTGTCAGTGACTCAGAAAACTATTACTTCTTTTATCCCACAGAAGAAAATTACCAGGGTGCACTGTTGAATTGTCTGTCAACATGTGTCAATACACCGTTTCTGTACCAACAATCAATGCTATTTGTTAACCCCTCTATGGCATTTTGTATTGTGTGTTAGCATTAAATTATGAGGACTCAGCAAAGCTTGGAGGTTGTTTTAAATACACAGCGTGTATTTCTCTTTGTTTTATGTTTGGATTGATGGTAAACTTCAACTGGGAGTGGCAATCAACAGTGTGTAGCCTCTTTGAAGAATTGATCAATATCGACGAAATGTGTTGTTGTGATGTGACTTGAATTGTGTTCACTGTGTCAATACCTCTCATTTTTCTTCTGAAGTTAAAGCAAACAATCGCCCAAAAAAATCGTGAGTCTGGTCACGTGTATTGCAACGCACTACTGTACCACAAACTGAACATACTGAACCACTTGTGTCAGTATGGCTACACCCTCAAAAGGAAAACAGAGCTTCATGCACAAAGACAAAATGACAACATTCACAAGGAGTTGCCCGAGGCCAAAACTCACACCCAGATGCACACCCTGAATTAAAACCTGCCACACACAACTCCAGCTCCTGCCATCACTCACTAAGCCCGCCCCTCAAAGGCACACACCCAAAACATGGAAACTACACTAAATAAAGTGTTTAGACTTTATCAACTTGTTTGATAAAGTGTAATTCATTGTACAATTATTATTGAAAAATACAGTGTGCTTCTCTTATTTAAAACAAATTTAAAATGTTGGTGTTCCATGAGGGCTGTGTAAAAAGTAGAAAGTGCTTTTATACAGCATATGGGTAAATTAAGATACACGCTTGGTCATGGAATGAATTAAAGTTACAAATCAAGGTACCCTTGATTGCTCTGTAAAGTTGTCGACACTGTGGCAGCAGTTGTTTGTGTTTGACAATATGTCCATGCACTGCATCCACACCGTGTAGTGTATAAAGTGCTGCCTCCACAAATAAAAATGTGTGAATGTGGCTAAAGAGTCTGCATGTCGCAAGGAATGAGATACAATAAAAATCGAAAAGATGGTTAAAATATTTTGAGATTTTGCCCAAAATATCATCCTTAAGGGATTCCAATTTAATTTCCCAGCAGCTCAAAGGTTACAATTGGACTCAAAGTGTATGAAAATAAGGGAATAGTAGATAATGTGCATTGGTAGCTAATGTGTACTTTGCCGATTCAAACCAAATGTGTTGTGGAGAAACCACACACTTGGTCTAAAAAAACAAAACAAAAAAAAACATGTAATACCTCACGACTAACATTGTTTCACAGATTTATATAAATGCACATAGCAACCAATGAAAAGTGAAAATACACCATCGTTCAACAGCCCTGCTGTGAGCTCAAAACCGTAATGCATTAACAACGTAAAAAAACAATCACAAAAACAAATCAGTATTCAGATTCAAACAAAAGTGAAATAAATAAAGACGGGAATACAGGGCTATTGGTAGGTTTACCCATTTTGCCTTACAACAGAAGCGAATGTTGTAATGGGATCCGGACACTGGCAGATCTTTGAAATGCAAATATAGAGTTAAACTTCATTCCCGGGATCTCTTCGTCACATTTATTTCTCCTTTGAATTTAATGTACTCATGCACTGCGGCATCCAGGAAACAAAACCAAGTTATGTCACAGAGCAATATAATCATGAGGGAGTGAAACAACACTGGGAAGTCCCTATCCCCGGTTGCTTTAAACACATTTCAAAGTTAGTGTTTAACATTGGAACACAGCGATTTTCATGGTAGTTTGTGCTGCTTTATGCATGGGGAAAACTTTTTTTTTTTTTTAAAGCTCATGCTTAGCTTTGTACTCAAGACTCATCTAATTTTTGTCATGTCATTTTCGACACCACTTATCCTGCCCGGCTGGGCTCGCTGGGGCTGGCTCAATGCTCTGCTGTTTACATGCGAGCGCCTCCCACACAAGACTTTCAATCCATGAGTGAGAAGATTGACTGAATAGTGAGGGAAGTAGAAATGTTTTGCGATTGTAAACCTTTAAGGTGTTTTTCTCAAAAGAAATGATTTCAACCTGGCATTAACCATTTCATGCACCCTGTAACCTTATATGATAAGCTGCCCACTGTAGTAACCACTGTCCCTGAAAGGGTTAACTTTGCAGTAACTTTTTGAGCTACTGTACTTCCATACATTTTGTTTTGTTTTAAAGGGAATTAAATGCAGAATTCCAAAGTAGAAAATATGAACATCTCCAATTGTGTTGTCATGACAGATGCTTTTTTTTTTCTCCACACTCTGGAGTCTGAGGCTCCCGCAAGTAGAAGCCACTCGGGTTGCTCGACCACCGGTTGTCATGGTAATGAATCCAGGGTGTGTTTGGCCTTTCTTGCCAAAAGTCAGCTGAGAAATTAGGTGTTTGTGTGCCATAATTCGTATTTCCACTTATACGTGATATGGGTTATTAAAAAATGTGAACTATTTTAAATGGTGAATAATTGCATCATGTTTTCTTTAAGACAACAGGATTGTACCATATTTCCCGAGTAAAATAGAAATTTAAAAAAAAAAGCCAATCCTTTGTTTATCAGAAGCTGGGCGTATGAGTAGCAAACAGAAGCGGAGCAAACAAACAACAATATAGGATTGATTGTTAAACATATGAGTTGCCTTTTACCAACTGAAAAACATCTCCGGACTGAAGAGTTGCATGCTCCAAGAAGACCAGGAGAAACGAATCCATGCTTTTATCCCCAGGAGACTTGATTATTGTTACAGCCTTCTGACTCAAGTCTCTCCAAAGAGCATCAAACAGTTGCAGCTCGGGTTCCGTCCAGAAAAAATAAAATAAAATAAAAAATCAGAACATATTATTCCAGTCCTAAAGGCTTTACGCTGGCTTCCAATCAGCTGTAGAATTGATTTTCAATTTCTGCTAGTGGTCTATAAAACTGAATGGCTTGGTACCTGAATACATTTTTAAAATGCTGATTGAATATAAACCTAGTAGGCTCTGGGATTTGCAGATTTTTGGTCAATTAATGGAGCCCAGAGTGCAAAGTACAAGTGAAGCTGCATTTAGTTGTTTCCTACACACAAATGAAATAAGCTGCCAACAGAAGTAAAGTCAGCCCCGACGATAAATGTTCTTAAATCAAAGTTAAACACTTTGATCCTCCCCACAGCTGTGATTACTCTTTCTAAACATTTTTAAATAAATTTCACCCCACAGCCGTTAAGTAATTTTCAAAACGTATTTTTATTTCTTGATTTTTAAATGTTTTAAATGTGTTTTAAAGTAGTCAATTTATGATTTTTATCCATACATACATCCATTTTCCGATCCGCTTATCCTCATAAGGGTCGCGGAGGGTGCTGGAGCCGATCCCAGCTGTCTTCGGGCAGTAGGCGGGGAACCCCTTGAACCGGTTGCCAGCCAATCGCAGGACACACAGAGACGAAAAACCATCCGCGCTCACATTCACATCTCGGGACAATTTAGAGTGTTCAATCAGCCTGCCATGCATGTATTTGGAATGTGAGAGGAAACCGGGGTACCCGGAGAAAACCCACGCAGGCCCGGGGAGAACATGCAAACCCCACACAGGGAGGCCGGAGCTGGAATTGAACCCGGCACCTCTGCACTGTGAGGTCGACACGCTAGCCACTGGATCACCGGGCCGCCCTTATGATTTTTAGTAATTTTCAAAAGCTACTTTTGTATTCTCTGCTTTGCTTCTGAATGTCGTAAACTGGCGTGTTTATAAATGCTTTTGAAGTGTCGCGTTTAGGTGTTGCTTGTGTGAAGCACGTTGAATTGCCTTGTGTGTATGAAATGTGTGGCGACCCCAAAAGGAAAACCACAAGAAATTAAATTGGCTTGAAGAGGTTACGTTAACTTTACGAGTCCTACATTTGTCTGTTTAGATTATTCATACCACTGATTTTGTGCTGGTTCGATTCTCATGTGGATTTAGAGAATAAATGTGCACAAAAGATTGCATTCTGTCCTGCGTGTGTTTAAATCAAAATGATTAACTTCAAAGCTGTAAAACCAAACTCATAGGTATTCAAATGTAGCATCCTTCTAATTAATGACTAATTTAAAGAGGGTTCCCATCAGTTAACCTTTGAATAATAATCCTAAAACTGATGTAGTGACCCTAAAGGCACTCAAGAATAGGACAGGCATTAAACTCCAATTGCCCTGAATTAATTAAATAATGAATTGACACGATTTATGCTCCAAATGAGCTTTCCAAATTAAGCTGCCTTGTCTTTTCTTGGCTTGTCTTTCAGGGGTTGAGGCACCGAGAGCTACTCGAAGGATTCAGGAATGATGTGGCGTTAGGAACACTTCTGATGGACAGCTAAGTTTATCTCTTGATCTTGATTTTTAATTGAATCGTACATTCAAAACAATGAAGCATTAAAGTAATAGCACTTAGGGTTGATTTGCCCAGTGCAGGTCTAGTTTAGGGTGCAGCAATTCTGCACAGGGGTGGGCTGCACTAAGCTTTGGTATTTCAGCAAACACGCGTATCTTGGCACAGGCCAAACAGATGTTTTGCGCCGTTGTGGGCGTGAACACAGTCCACTTGATTCGCTGCCAATTGAAGCGGATGCTGTCATTCCATTTAAACTCAGCACGCAAGAGACCCACAGCGCTTGACACACTGAAAGGAGAAACTGGTTTGCTGGAGTTCATGCAAGAGGTCAAAGTGTGCAAGCAGACCTCCACAGGCGGATGATGTAAAGTTTGCCAGGGCAATCACAGATCACTGCTGTTAAATGGACACCTGGAGAGCGCCTTCCAGCCTAATCATACGTAAACATGTGTAGAACTCCTGCCCCTTATAGCTGTGTCAGGTGGCTGATTATAAAAGTATAAAGATGATAACTATAATGCTCTGATCAATGTAATTATTTCTAAACGATTCAGCGAGTTTGATTCATGCTGTGAAATTGTAATTGGTAAATTGGTTGGATAGTTTTTGCGTAATCATGGTCACAAATACTGTCTACTTGCACGACGGTTCATAAAACAGATATTTGATTTCATAACTCATCCATCCATATCCGAACTGCTTATCCACACGGAAATAGCTAATTTGGAGGACATTGAAAAAAAGTGCTTTCGTTTTTCAAGTTTGAAATGAATCAAAGATCCAAAAACACGCACAAGAAAAGAGCTGCTTTGTAACCATTCTGCATCCCCACAGCACATATTGGCCACCATGACACTTTTAAAGGTCCACTGACAACTTACGTTAAGCTTGATTTAGCCTGCGGTGTCCTATGTTCCACAGAACTCACGCCGCCTTTATCTCGGCTGCTTTCTTGTTCATGCTGGTCCTCAAGATAAATAGATGAGAGTTGCTGATGTAAATTTAAAGCCGTCTCTGTTTTATTCAGGGATTTTTTTCACCCCCCCTTTTTTTTTTTTCATTTGAAGAGCGGCGAAACTCTTTCATCTCGACATCTCTGCCCGCATCGTCTATCTCAAAGCAGCTCGGCCAGCTCGCTTGATATAATGCTTCATAGCACTTCCTTGTTTTTCTCACCTCTCCCCGAGCCTGCATGCCACACTGAGGTGCCCCCCTGCCCCCCACCCTCCTAACCGCCCACCTCCCTGGTCACACAACGGCAGCAGCACTTAGCGTCCTCGCGCTCAAAGCCGATATGAACTCTCAGAAATAACTTGTGAGTAGATCCATTCGAGTGCAAGAACCAGGCCAGACAATGCAATGGCAATTTTGCCTAACTGATGATCTCAAAATCATGGCATGCTGTCCCACTCCAGCGGCGGTAATTCAAATTACAAAGTGGGCGCCAACTGACAACCGATCAGGTCACTATCGGGCCTTCTTCCTGGACATTGATTCTAGCAAATAGCATTATCGTTGCCTTCCAGTGACTTCAACTTAAGATGGTTTGCAATCAGGTTTTGTATGTCTCCCCCGCTATGTCGCGTGATACTCCTGATTTTGATGTGTTTTTCATGATTGCTATATTTTGAATTTCAAAAATCTCTCATGGCGGCCCAGTGTTCCAGTGGTTAACGCGTCAACCTCACAGTGCACAGGTTGTGGGTTCGATACCGGCTCCGGCCTTCCTGTGTGGCATTTGCATCTTCTCCCCAGGCCTGCGTGGGTTTTCTCCGGGTACTCCGGTTTCCTCCCACATTCCAAAAACATTCATGGCAGGCTGATTGAACACTCCAAATTGTCCCTAGGTATGAGTGTGAGCGTGGATGGTTGTTCGTCTCTGTGTGCTCTGCGATTGGCTGGCAACCGGTTCAGGGTGTCCCCCGCTTACTGCCCGAAGGCAGCTGGGATAGGCTCCAGCACCCCCCGCGACCCTTGTGAGGATAAAGCGGATTGGTAAATGGATGGATGGATGTTTCTATCAGTTTGTCTTCTTTTGTAACATTGATGCATTGTAGCTTGTTGTCATGCAATTCTTGTATTATCACGATCGTTACTTAGCGGTCTTAGCGATATTATAACCAAGTTTTTAAGACAGATACTATCAGTTTCCCATCTTCAAATGTATGGTGTGGTGATGTATTCGAGGTTGTTTTCGTTGAAAAGAGTGACTACTGCAAAATCACTGAATCATGATACTAGCTAAATTGCTGGCTATTATTTTTAATTGATTGGTCTATTTCGAATTTCTCTCATTTTTCTCAAAATGTTCCTTCTTTGACTACATAGCAAAGCATCATAGATATTTTCATCCAATCAATCGATGGTCATACAATGTATTCTGATACTAGTGATATTGTTGCTTGATTTTAACCAGATTTATTTTCAGATCAGTTTTCTGCTCTTCAGTTTATGTAATAACGTAACATCTGTTTTTCTCTTCCAAGTCTCTATTATTGCCCAATCACTATATCATGATACTAAGCATGTTATTGACTATTTTAATATAGAAATTTCTTCTTTTGTGAAATGGAAGCATATCACGATCCTCGTGATAACACCGGTACAATATACAAAGTATGATGATAATCCGAGTGCGAGTTACTTTGCACTTGCTTTTAACTGCATGACTTCATATGAAACGTATTCGCAGTTACGAGGAGCATTTTGCCAACTGATTGTTCATGTTTCTCTGCTCTCAAATTTGCCGCCGGATCAGCCTTGAGTGTATTTTCCTTGCTTTTGTTGTTCACGCTTTCAAAAACGCGCACAGCAATTTATTATTTTTACCGGAGGTTCTTTTTTATCTGCTGTGTTATAGATTTTTTGAGTGTGTTTATGAACCTTCCGTCCACCTTGATGTCACTCTGGAGGAGAGCTTCACTTTAAAGCCACGGCGTGTCTTTGAGGATACGCGAAGGACGAAACACAAACAACATATCAAAAAGTTTTCATCAACGACTGCACAGGACACCCGGTACTGTATCACCATATGACACAAAAGGGCAAATAGAGACAGAGGTGGAAGTAAGTCACATATTTGCAAGTCACAAGTAAGTCTCAAGTTAAGTCTCATGTTGCAACTTTCAAGTCTCAAGCAAGTCCCAAGTCACTGTGGGAAAAAGAATAAATCAAGGAAGCTGAGTCCCTACCAACGTTGAAGCAAGTTCAGTCATTTCATTACTTGGTTGAAGGAAGTCGCAAGGCATAAAATTTTGCTCGGTCACAACATATGTTGGGGTGATCTTTTTTTTTTTTTCACTGATCATACTACAAAAAGTATGTTGTCTCCAGAAATTAAATGAACATTTACATCTCAAAAAATGAATATATCCACTTAAATTACGTCAAACAATGTAAGTTGTAGGTTGTTACTTTTTGAAATTGACGTGGTTGAGTTTTCAGATCTAGAAAAGTACCCTGTGTATAGACTATATGCCAGAAAAGAACTCTATCCAATCTTGAATAACAATCGCTGCTGTAAACGGTATAGTTTCAAGATTACTGTGTCCATGGTCTCAATTAAATCCATAACCGACATGAAATATTTTACCAGCTATTAGTGAGCTAAACTGTCAAGCTAAACTAGCTCACTTAGATTAACTCCTTAACTCCTTAAGAACTTCTATGACTCTGTGGTGGCCTCAGCCATTCATTTTGGCTTAGTCTGCTGGTCAGGAAGCTTCTCAGCCCGGGACAGAGAGAGACTGGACCGACTGGTCAGGAGGGCCAGCTCTGTCCTGGGCTGCTCCCTGGACACTCTGGAGGAGGTGGGCAACAGGAGGATGCTAGCTAAGCTAACAGCTATGATGGACAGACCCTCCCACACCCTCCAGGCCACCCTGACAGCAGTGGGCAGCTCCTTCGGCCAGAGACTGATACACCCGCGCTGCAAGAAGGAGAGGTACTGCCGCTCATTCCTGCCGACTGCTGCCAGGCTACTGAATAGACAGACCTGAAAACCTGGACTCACCCTCACTCATCCATTTTTAAAATGCTCATATTTATATATATAATATATTTAGTTATATACTTAGTGTCTTCTACTTTCTCCCTTTCATAATTTTGCTGCTGTAAATTGGGAATTTCTCCATTGTGATATAAATAAAGTTTTCTGATCTGTAGAGCTATCATGCGTCAGACAGATGAAAGGAAATGTAGTCTGTGGATGTTGATGTCTCTTAGTTTCTGGTTAGTTGATGTCTCTTAGTTTCGATTCTTGCATGTTGCTATAGTTTTTTCCCGGTTTCATCAAAACTATCATCCTTCAATCCAAAAACGGCTTCCTTCCACAATTAACTGCTAGCAACCAGTGGCGGAGATAGAATTTATTCCTTGGGGGTGCATGGTGTGGCCAGGGCTATCCCAGCAAAACAAAAACTTGGAAATGCATGAACAATATTCAACATCCACTTTTATATTGAAACACACACACACGTGCGCACACACATCTAAAACGCTGGCAACACCAGTTAGAAATATACAGACAAAATATTTTTCAATAGGTACAATGTAAAAATATATATATATATTGAGCTGTAATTTTTGTTGTTTCACTTTCGAAACCAGTCATATAGCTCGTGTCCCGTCTCCCTCATCTTTTAATTCTCTTCTATGAAAAAGATACCACAGTATATATCATATGTAAACTTGTAGGCTGGCATCACCTCCAGTCACACAATGTTATAAAATCTTTTCTTTCAGTCTGAAAAATTTTCAGGGAAAATAGACCAAAGTCGTGTCACTTAGATACCAAGTCCCAAGTCAAGTCAAGTCGTTCCCAAGTTTTTGGCAAGTCACAACTTCTAAAAAATAGAGTCAAGTCATATGACTCGAATCGCCCATTTCTGAATTGATCAGACGTCCAGGATAGTGCAACCACGCGCTCTAAAACTTGACCCTTGAGGCGAAAGTTTGTCCTTGAGCAGTCAAACATTTGCTGACACCATGTCGAACTCCACACCCATAGAGACAAAGCTCGAGTCAATAGAGTGAGCCGAGTCACCTCAAACAAATAAGGGCTTCTTCCACGGAAAGAGTACCGCCTCCAAGCAAACAAAGCCAGCAAAATGTCAAGCAAATGAAGCCAACGCATTGTGACAGCGCACACGCAGCCAAGCAACTGTCACTTAAGTGCCTGAACAGGGAGGGTCGGCATGTGACAACACATTTTCAATGAATTTGCCGTTGTTAAAGACCATGTAAAGTGAATTCAGTGATTTGTTTCTCATTGTATTTACATGTTTGAAGATAATTGCGGAAAATGTGCAATGAATGAAAGCTATGTAAGACTGAATTGTGGCGTTATGGTGTTACATTTTTCACAATTTCAGATTTATTCATTTTTTTTGTTTTTGGGCAGGGGGGGCTAAAACAGGGCCGGTACGGACTTGGGCATGAGTTGCCCTTATATCACTTTGTATTCATTTTAAACTTTTATTCAGGAACTGAGAAGATGGAAACACATCCATCCATTCATTTTCTGATCCGCTTATCCTCACCAGGGGGGTGCTGGAGCCAATCCCAGCTGTCTTTGGGCAGTTGGTGGGGTACACCCTGAAATCGTTGCCAGCCAATCGCAGGGCACACAAATGAACAACCATTGGCACTCACAATCACACCTCTGGACAATTTCGAGTGTTCCATTAATCTGCCACGCATGTTTTTGGAACGTTGGAGGAAACCGGCGTGCCCAGCAGGCACAGGCTGTCACAAAAGTGGTGCTGGGGCACTCCTAAAAGCAGGCAGGAGGGAGGAGCGGGGTGAACTTGACAAATTGTATTAACAATACACTGAAAAAACAAAATCCAGACCAAAGACCTGAAAACAGCAAGAATCCAAAGTAACAAACAAAATCCCATGGCAGAAGCAAAACACTAACAGGAAGAGAATCAGTAACAGAAGCGATGACCTGACACTGAGTTGTCGGGCCGGGAGTCCTTTTAACAGAGAACCTACGAATGACATGATGAAGAACAGGTGTGCCGCTGTCGGAGGGGCCCTACAGAGCCACCTGTTGGTCCCAAACACATCAACCATGATACAGGGAGAACATACAAACCCCACAGCACCTGTCGAGCACCTGGCCGCCCGATATAAACACAAAAGCATTCAAATACAAAGTTTGTGTTCTTTGTAATTAGTGGATTAACCAATTGTTGCAATATATTTTATTTTTATCTCATATGTAAAAAAAAAAAAAGGTTTCTGATTAATGTATCAACAATTATGAATATGCCATTGAGACAACATATTCATCCAAATGTTTTTGCACTTGACATGCTCAGTCTGCCGGCATGTCGCCGATGGGCAATTACTTTTTGGCAGTGGTTATTTACTCATTTTCCTTGTAACTCTGCTGCAAGCATTATTTTGCCGCAAACAGCTGTGATTGGTCAATCGTCGGAGCGAGGGATTCTTGGCCTGCCGTGAATTGACTATTTTACCGTGATTACAGAAGGTTGGCCGCGAAGTGGTTTTTTTAGCGTAATGCGTAGGCTGCCGAGAATCGGTTCTTTTGTCGCGAGTCATGCGCCGTGCGTGGTTCCTGCTGCGCTTCACTGCCTTCAGTCTCTTTTCACAACATTTTCAATTTGTTTTGTCACTGAAAATACACTGTTAAAGGCATTACCAGCCTAACCCTCAGAGCTGGGTTATCAGGAGCATTCACCCGTTTCTGGGCTGCTTTGAAGATTCGCTCAGCTCTACGCCAGTAGGACACACTGCATCTTCTCAAATGCAGCAATTGTGTCGTTGATTACAGCTCTGGTCACGGCAAAAATAACCACTGTGTTTTTTTGATTTTTGTTTTGGTCTCCATCCAAATTTGTAGACTGCTGTCTCCTTTTGTTTTGAGTATTTTGAGTGTTTCCAAGTTTTTTACTGACCCTGAGACACAAATATACTTTACAGTACCACTAAGGGTTAAATGGTAAATGGTAAATTGGCTGCCACTTGTCTAGTGCTTTTCTACCGTTGGTACTCAAAACGCTTTACACTGTTTACTCATTTGCCTACTGATGATGCAGCATCAGGAGCAACTGCGGGTTCAGTATCTTTCTCAAGGACACTTCAACACAGTCGGGGACTGAGCCATACCTCCCCCAAGGGTTCGAGGCGGCTTGAACTAGGCCAGGGCTGTCATTTCTTAAAATTAATTACATCTGGAATAATAATGGAAACAGATCAAATAAAAACCTGGAATACACAATAACTTAGGCGTATGTTTTATATTCCCCCAAAAATAGCCCATTCTGGAGACAAAACCTGTGTGGCCCAATGTTGGGCCGTTCCTCTGTCAAACCTTATTAGTCATCAAGTGACTTCCTTTCTCTCTGTGTCTGGACATGAATCAGCATCAGGCCCAAAACAACATAACCGGCATCAACAACCACTAATGAATGAATGACTGCAGGGACGGAGAAAGGGATCGAAGGGATCGATCCTCGGCCCGCTATCTCATCCCCGTTTTTAGCCCCTGTCAAGCAGGTGCCAAAGGGAGACGAATTTGGTCTGCTGGAGGAGTGGATTAATGGCGTAGAAGGGGAGTCTGGCTGCAGCCAAACTAAGCGGAGGGGCACTTTGCTCGGGGCGGGACGGAGGTGGCGGGAAGCGTTATTGACAAGACATTGGGAAGGGAGGAGAAGGGTGGAGCTGCCAGCGCCTCAAGTAGGAGAGTAGAAACACTCCCTTAGTCGAATGCAAGTAAACACACACACACACACACACACACACACACACACACACACACAGTTTGTAGCATACTGTATTGTGGTAATTGCAGTGGTGGGTGGAAAAAAGTACAAACACTGTGTTGCTGCTGTCAGGTACTTCACTTGAGTATTTACTTTGATGTTGACTTTTTACTTTGTCCCTCCATTTGAAAGCAAATCACAGTAGTGTCTCCTCCTTTGTTTGAATTCAGGGCGGCCCGGTAGACCACTGGTTAGGGCGTCGACCTCACAGTGCAGGAGTGCAGGGTTCAATTCCAGCTCCGGCCTCCCAGTGTGGAGTTTGCATGTTCTCTTCAGGCCTGCGTGGGTTTTCTCTGGGTACTCCGGTTTCCTTCCACATTGCAAAAACATGCATGGCAGGTTAATGGAACACTCTAAATTGTCCCTAGGTGTGAGTGTGAGCGCAAATGGTTGTTTGTCTATGTCTGCCATGCGATTGGCTGGCAACCGGTTCAGGGTGTCCCCCGCCTACTGCCTGAAGATGCCTGGGATAGGTTCCAGCACCCCACACACCCCTTGTGAGAATAAGGCGGATCAGGAAAATGAATGTTTGAATTCACTTCATAGAGTCTCAAGTATAGAAGTTGAATCAGTCTTTTTTTTTTTTACACAAATATCTGTAAAGCATTTTAAGAATAGCATGTGAGTACTTTGACCATCTCTGTGACCGCCATTCCAGAGCATGACTTGCAGCTACAATGATGGATGGTTCGAGGGCTCAGTCTCCCATTCACCTTCGTTCGCACTTCCGTTTCTGTGAATTGAGCGGCGGCGCTCATGAATATGCACAAGCGTGCGGTTGATGTTCAAAAAGCTTGACACCAAGCATATAAATTGCCAATCGCCCCGAGTTAATGACACCAACGCAACCCTGTTGACTTCCGGCACATGAATTAATTGTCTGCCAACCAATTAGAGAGGACATCGTCAACGCATGGAGATGTTCTCTCTAAATACATATTGCATTACTCTAATGGAGTGTCGAGAAAATATGTCTAAATGATTTCTGATTGTGTAACACTTCAACAAATGCAGCAGCTCGCTCATCTTCTCTCCCTTAATGGCTCAATAAGCATTAGTCAGACATGACCAAATACACTCTGCACTCGAGCCATTCGGGATCTTAATGTCGGACCACTTCACTTGTCTTTATTTATGTCTTTCTTTTTACGTTGTGTTGGTATCTGCAGAGGAAAATCTCACGTGATATTTTTTGACTGGTTAAAGTGTTTTTGTACCTTCACCAGTGAATCTCAACAGTTTTTTTTTTTTTTTTTTTTTTTAGAATATACAATGAGCCACTCAAATTGATCTGGTCAATAGCGATAGTGAAAGGTGGAGGTGTGAAGCCAACTGGATGCATTTCCACAGCAGTGAGGAAATGACCTTTTTATGCCATTTTTTTTCTTCCATTATTTGACCACCTGGCTCTGCCTGTCTGTAGTACATGAACTGATCTGGCCATTTGCATGTGGAAAGATATGAATATCCAGATTTGTCTTGAAGCATTTCAATCACCTATTGTGCATCACATTTTTTTAACCCCCTCTACAGAGCTCGGTCATGGAATGAATTAAACTTAAAGCCTATCTTCTGCATCCTCCTCTCCAACATCAACTGCCCTCATCTCTTCTTTCACCACGTCTGCCACTTTCTCACGGGTCTTCTTCAAGCTCTCTTGCCTGGTGGATCCATCCTCATCACCCTTCTATCAGTATACTCACTATCTCTCCTCTGGATGTGGCTCTCTCTAACTCCCCAAAATATCTTACCTTGGCTGTCTCTCTGATGAGGTCATTTTAAATTCTATCCTACTTAGTCACTCCGAAAGGAAACCTCAACATATTCATTTCCGTCACCGCCAGCTCTTCTTCCTGTTGCCTCTTCAGTGTCATCGTACTTCATGGCTGGCCACGCCACTGTCTTCTAAACGTCCTCCTTCATTCTATCAGAGACTCTTCTATCACATAACACACCTGAAACATTCCTCCACTGAGTCCAACCTGCTTGGATCCGTTTCTTCACCTCCTTACAACGGTCACCATTGCTCTACCGTGAACATATTTAACATCCTGCACCCTTATGATCACTCCTCCCAGGAGCCGCACTCTTCCTCCTCCGGCTCTCTCATTCACGCACATATTGTGTCTTACTTCTGCTAATCTGCATTCCATTCCTTTCCAGCACACGCCTGCACCTTTGTACCTGTTCTTCCACCTGTTCCCTGCTTTCACTGCAGATCATGTCATCTTCGAGCATCATGGTCCTAGGGGATTCCAGTCTAACCTCATCTGTCAGCCCATCCGTCACTATTGCAAGCAACAAGGGGCTAAGAACCCGGATTCAGTCATACTTCCAATTTAAACTCTCCTGTCACACTTACAGCACACCTCACCATATTTCTGCAACCCTCATAAATGTCCTGTATAATTCTACTCTATTCTATTCTATTCTATTCTAGTCTATTCTATTCTACTCTACTCTATTCTATTCGGACGTATGCCACTTCAGATTTCCTCATGCAGTACAACAGTTCCTCTCAGATGACCCTCTCATAGACCTTCTCCAGATCCACAAATCCACAACGCGGCTTCTTCTGACCTTCTCTGTACTCCTTCATCAACTCTCGAGAGTAACAGTAGAGGTGGAAAAAATGTCTAACCCAATCTATGTACGGTAAGAAGTACAGTATGTGTTCTCTGTTACTTGGCACCGTTGTAAATACACATTGCGTTACTTGAATTGAGCAGTGGGGAAAATGCATCCAAATGATTGCTGATTGTGTGACGCTGAAACAAATGCAGCACACTCACTCTTCTTCGCCCCACAGGATAGCTCAATTAGCCATAATACGCTACATTGAACGGATAAACGCTCGCACACGATTGGTATTCATGATAAACTTTGAAGGTCACAGGTCTGGGAGCAGTTCGTGGCTCATACAGCCAGCAACTCTTCTAAATTCACTCAGCAGAGGCGAGGAGGAGGCCCGCGGGCTTGAGGGGAGCTCAGTATGCTGCGGACGTCTATCTTTCCATCTCTGGCTTTGGGGCACTTTCCTACTGTGAAACATCACTGATCATTTCTCAGGACAGCAAAAAGTGCAGATGCTTTCTTTTTTTTCTTGTTTTGTTTTGTGTGTATCACAATAGCTGCTCGGCAAGACACCGCAGATTAATGAGCAGCCAAATGAAAACAGGCAGCGGTGGAATTAGCAAAGTTACCGTTTTGTTCTCTGAAGACTGATAACTCGTTCAAGAAAACCAAATCAAAAATATGTGCCTTTGTCTTTTCTAAATTGTAGTAATTAAACACACTTCACAATACATTCCAGCTGGTGTTTACTTTGCAATTGTCTCAAATAATCCATGAAGTAATTAATGAATACTGTTTTGATTAATTATACATGCAGTATAGAGGTGGGATTATGACTCTGAGTCCATCCATAGCATATCCAGTTTGAAGAACTCTTGAACCCCTGTGCAAATAAACAAGGGAGGTGGATGAATCACCGAGATGATTCAATCCTTCCAAATGGCTAGTGTCTACTCCACATCAGGGGTCACCTGTCCTTCCAACCGGGCCTGCCACAGATCTCACTTCTGACACCATTTTTTTACTTCTAATAAACTTTTTGAGAAAACCTTAAAACAATAGCACGTTGAACAGACTCCCGTATGACTGCAATATTGCTAGGATGATGTACGTAGCATAATAGTATATCATGATACGAAGTGTGAGTGCTGCTAAAATTACCGGTACATATAATAATAAATATGTTACATGCACTAGCATTATTTAAAGACATGTACTGGTACACTCGCCTCACTTGTGTGTGGACAGCGTGTGGACGGTTCCCACTTATTGACGGTGTGAATGTGGGTGTGTATGATTGTTCATCCCTATATATGCCCTGTGACTGAATGGCGACCAGTTCAGGGGGTATTCCGCCTTCCGCCCCAAGTCAGCTGGGATAGGCTCCAGCAATTTCCGCGACCCTCTTCAGGAGAAGCGGTGTTGAAAATGCCTGGATATTTAAATCAATATATATGTATCATGAATTGGAATATATCACACAATTTTTATGCTTTTGTCTTTGAAATATATATATCATCGTATCATAGCACAATACCGCTTTTATTGTCCATAGAACAATTGTCCATTGTCCATAAAAATAAAAATAAAATAAAAAAATAGCAAAGAAAAAAACAAGAACTATATGTGTATGTATAGCGCTGATGCCACTGATCATGTCGAGTGGTTGACAGTAAAATAAATATTCAGGAATAGTACTTTTACAATTTTTGTAAAATTGTATGTTGCGTTATATAAAAGTATTTACATCGACTGCAGCACAAGTTAAGGACAGGAAAACAACAAGGATGCAGGACTAGAAGACACAGAAACTACACTTTGAGTGTTGTTGTAAAATCAAACCTATTAAAAGTCGTGTGTGTGTGTGTGTGTGTGTGTGTGTGTGTGTGTGTGTGTGTGTGTGTGTGTGTGCGGGGGGGCAGGGGGGGCTTGTCTTTAAGTGGAACATATGCCGGCTACACCTTCTGCTAGTCACAGGCTGAAAGTAGCCAGCTGGGATGCGACAGGAGTTATAAATATTGGGCATTAGCATGCAAAGTAATGTGAAATCAATTTGCAGTGCTAAAGAAGCGCCAGCTGCCCGGTGGACTAAATGTATACTGGTTGTACTCTATTTTAAAATGACAGACAGGGCTTTTGCCATCGTAGCGGCTGAAGGTAGACAGATTTCCAGGATTTTCCTCTGCAAGGATCACAGGCTAGTATGCCCGTGATGTACCACTCCAACCAGGGAAGAGGCAGGAATGAAGTCAGCAGAGAGGCGTGGGCGGAACTGGGACTTAAGCACTTTGAGACAAGGCGGAGGCGGCGGGCCAATGGGCGCGGCTGATGGATCGCCTTATCCGAACCGGGGCGAGAGGACTAGGAGTACTTTTTCTGCCATCCCAGATTGTCCCATTTATCAGTGCCGTGGCCAAATACAGATGTGTGCAAGTTTGAGACAGCAGTTCATTTTGAGCGGCGCACTGGTAGAAGGCACCACACCAAGATGATCGCTTCGATCTGCTGCTTCATTTCAAAGTTCAGTGGCGGCTTCACAGGGGAAACTTCTTTAACTTTGATTAGAAGACACACCACAGCGACGCAATCAATGGGGTGTTTGGGTGTGTTTCTGTGTGGGTACTTCCTCGCACAGTCCAAAAATAACTCTGAGGGTTTGACTGTCGACTGGGAATTCCCAATAGGTATAAATGAGGGATGGATTTACAATGCATGTCCATCTATCTGTTCTGTATGTCGAGCTCATCCCAGCAGACTTTTGGCAAGAGAACCCCCTTGATAGGTCGCCAGCAAAAAAAAAAAACTAGTTCCAATGACTCGCAAATCATGTTGAACCTATATTTAATTAAATATACGATAAGGACAAGATATTTATTGTTCAAATTGATTAACTTTATTGTTTTGGGCAAATCATCATTAACTTAGAATGAACATAGAATAAAAAGACTGAGAAAATTGAGGAATGCTCATCAAACACCTGTTTGGAAAATCTCACAGGTGAACAGACAGACTGCGAACAGGTGGGTGCCATGATTGATAAAATGAGCTTGCCTGATTTGCTCAGTCAGTCACAAGCAAAGATGGGGTGCGATTCGCCTCTTTGTGAACAACTGCGTGAGAAAATAGACAAATAGTTTCAGGACAATGTTCCTCAACATTGAGTTGCAAGGAATTTCGAGATTTCATTTTCTACGGTCCAGGTCATCAAAAGGTTCAGAGAGTCTGGAGAAATCACTGCACCGAGGCGGCAGGGTCGAGAACCAACATTGAATGCCCGTGACCTTCGATCGCTCAGGTGGCACTGCATCAAAAATCGACGGCGATGTTTAACGAATATTACCGCACGGGCCCAGGAACACTTCAGAAAGCCGATGTCAGTAAATACAGTTTGGCGTTACATCCGTTAAGTGCAAGTTACAACTGTACTATGCAAAGCAAAAGCCATTCATCAACAACACCCAGAAACACCAGAAGCTTCTCTGGACCCAAGCTCATCTAAGATGGACCGATGCAAAGAGAAAAAAAACTGTTCTGTGATTTAATGACGTCAAATGGGATTTTTCCCATGGACTTCATGGACATGCCTTATCCAGTGATGTTGAAGGGATTTTTTTTCTCCTTTTCTAAAATCCCCAACTAACTGGCTGGACAAATGTTTCACATTTACAAATGTCAGCCTTGACCTTTTTCTGCCCAGATCTCAAAGGAATAAAAAAAAAATCACTCTGAACACACCCACATCACAGGATAAATCGCTCAGCGTAATCTGTTAAGAGACATACAATAATCCGATGGTTATTGACTTTGATCTGAAGATGGAAACCGCGATGAAAATAGGCAGAGGCACAAAGTTCAACTAGTTCCCTGCTTTCTGTCATTTCGTGTGGCTTGGTTCTTTGTTGTGGTCATACATAGCGTCCATCATGACATGTGATAATGATCATTTTTCTTTCATTCTGTTACTTTAAATTTTGATTTTGGGGTGGGGGGTCTTTATAATTTTTGTATTCTGATTTTTCCATAGACCTCGTTTCCCCAGGTCTTATCTGCACTCTACCACAACCAAACCACGATAGGGAGGAGAAATCACACTTAACACGTTTTTCACCACAGGAATTCCTCAGGATAATCTTTTACTGACATCTATCGAGATATCGAGGTCTTTGCTTCGTTAGGTCTTTACTGACTTTCAACAGTAAAGGGGAAACCAGCCTCAAATTAGGCCCAATTGGTGGCATGGTTGTACTCAGCTTACCAAACTCTTTAACATGACAACAGGTTGAGGGGAGAATCCGGACCCTCTGCAAATATTAGTTAAATGGGGTTGTGGCATGAAGGCATGGTGGATACAGATGCAGGGACGGTGGGGGTTACCACAGTATAACTTAGGATGCACAGATAGTTAATAGGATCAAGCACACACTGAAAAGTAGTTTGGGGGCAGCATTCAAATGCCAATGAACCAAACAAAAAAAAAAGACCCAAAGGAGTAAACTAAAAAGACAAAAAAATGAATGCACGGATTGGATGACACTATCCTTAAGTTAACGAGGCTATAGGTAGCTGTGTTGCAAGAGTCTGCATGTGGTACCTTTTTTTTTTTTTGCATTGTTTCTTTGTGTCACTTTGATACTACGAATATATGCTTCAAAGGCATGTAACACCCTAAATAATATGACTTGTATGACTATGACTACTACTACAATTACTACTACTAGTAATAATAATAATAATAATAATAATTATTATTTTAAGGCCATCCCCTTATCCCCTAATTGTGATTGGCTAATATATAGAAAGAGGCAGTTTTGGGGGTTAGTGTGAAAATCTATAGGTTTCACCTCACTCTTGTAAATGATGAACAATGGCAAAGAAGACCTACTGGTACTTACTTTCTCTACCGCAAACCTCATTTGCCAGAGGAGGTAAATCCTGATAATATGTCCTAGATAAAAAAAACGGTCATAGTATGAAATTCTGTTTAGGGAGAGGTTGCTGCATATTATCTCTATTTCTCACCTTCCTTTCATCTCCAAAGTTCTTGAAAAAATTGTTGCCTCTCAACTTCACTCCCACCTTACCCATAACAATCTCTACGAACAATTCCAGTCTGGTTTCCGTCCCCGTCACAGCACTGAATCAGCCCTCTTAAAAATCACAAATGACCTCCTTATGGCAGCAGACGCTGGTCTATTCTCAATACTCATTCTCCTTGATCTGAGTGCAGCTTTTGATACTATTTCCCACCCCATCCTCTTAAATAGACTCTCCACCATAGGCATCACTCACACTCCCTTACACTGGTTTCATTCCTATCTCTCCGGCCGTTCTCAGTTCATCCAACTCAATTCCTTCACCTCACAGTCCCTCCCTGTCTCTTCCGGTGTGCCCCAAGGCTCTGTCTTGGGACCCCTCCTCTTCATTATTTACCTTCTCCCCCTTGGCAATATTTTCCGTAAATTTGGTATACATTTTCATTGCTTCGCGGATGACACCCAGCTCTACCTCTCCAGCAAACCCGACGCATCCCTCCCACCCTCCTCCCTCTCACACTGCCTTTCAGAGATTAAATCTTGGTTCACACATAACTTCCTCAAACTTAACAGTGATAAAACAGAACTCCTCCTCGTCGGTACCAAATCCACCCTACACAAAACCAACAGTTTTTCTCTCACTATTGATAACTCCACTGT
>NW_017805002.1:3470247-3540584 GCF_001891065.2 Hippocampus comes
CAAACTCTGGAACTCACTCCCACCCGACATCCGAAATATTGACTCTCTTCCTATATTCAAAACTCATCTTAAAACCCACCTATTTAAAATTGCATATACAGTTTAAACTCATCGCTTTTATTATTTATAATTTTATCTGTGGTTTTATTGCTCTTTTGATTGTAAAGTGTCCTTGGGTATTTTGAAAGGCGCTTATAAATAAAATGTATTATTATTATTATTATTATCAGTAATACCGTGCCTAAATAAGAGGAAATGCAAACATTGACTTTGCGAGTTGACTTTAATAGCGCTAGCACTCCATCACATGATAGGGAGGTGCATGGCTCCAATTGCCCATGACACACACACACGGCTGACTACATCATCTAAAGGGGATATATTACAGTTAACGTGCCACTGTCATGCACGAACTCCAATGGGTCTAATTTGTGTTTCCCCAAATGTCATGCACAGCGTACTCAGGCGTGCACTCTGTCCTGCCCTGATTTTGATGCAAATGGGGGATGCCGCAATGATTTGCCTGGAAAACACTACTTTTCATCCCACAATGGCGCATAAAGTCTCTATGTGTATCATGCCTGGTTTTAAATTTTCTAAATTAAGCATGGAGAAGATACAAAGATGCAAGGCTTCGTCAAGTGGAAAATTACAGCAGAAAACGATTCTTGCCCAAGCCGACCAATATAGTCATGTGTCAAAGAGGCTTATTAGTAGCCTACGGTAGACTACAGGCACTCCTATTGCACATTTAAACACTTCGGGTTGGAAAATAGCTTTGCTGCGCTGGAGGCAAGTTGATACTGACTCGCTTAGCATGCGGCAGCGTGTGATCTACGAATCGAAAGCAATGCAATGAAACACACTCTTACACACACACATATGGACCGCGTGTAATGTATTCACATGCAAACACACCGCAGTATGTGTCAGTATCATCGCTCCCTAATGTAACCATCTGCTCTTCTCTTCTCTGTTATTTCTCGCATGCATTAAATGCCCTAGCAAACCTTGGCAAAGGGAAGCTCGGTTCTCGCCAGCGTACGTACATCAGCCCAGATTAATGAGTTACCTGAGAGCAGACAGCTTTTGTGGGTCTAATGGGAAATTAAAATGGCTAACAACCCTGAATCAGCCAAACTAATGGGGAGCGCGGCAGAGGCCTTTTCCGGATGATGCAAGGGCCACCCGACACGAAACGCACAGGCGCTTCCCATTATTGCTCCGAACAGAAGTTCTTAGTGAGCCATAAGGCAGAAAAGAAACCACTAAACCTTTTGTAGAAATGAATTTGGTTCTCTCAGACAGCATAATCAATTCACAAGGTGAAACTTGAAGGGTTGTTACATGTATTTATGTATTTGGTGTCTTACAATAAATATTGAATGCATTGTTTTTAAACTGCACATGCTACAATAAGCAGCAAACACACAGCCATTCAAACAGGTATTGGGGGCATTTTTTTTTTTTTTTTTTTTTTGGGTCACAAACCTTCACCGGACATTCACCAACAGTTTTATTGATTTTTGTTGTCCCGACTAAATTTTTAAGATGTTCATAATTTCCTTGCGACAAGACACACTGTTGGCAACCATTGAGAACATGCAAACTCCACACAGGGAGGCCGGAGCTGGAATCAAACTCTGTTGTGATAATTTTTTTCTTTTTTTTTTCTGTTCATCATAAGTATATTATCTAATAAAAATGTGACCTCTCTAAAAACATTTACATTTCTAAAAATGACATAAAAAAACAACTTGAACTTATAAAATGAATCTCCACACTTAAGTTATTTAGAAGAAGAAATTATTTAGAATATTAACGTTTAGATGAGTAGCACACTGTTAATGTGGTGATAAATACAAAGGTGCCCATAAACAAGTATAACCATCAAATTTGAAAATTGCATACATTGTTTCTGGTGCCAATCTGTTACCCAAATCTAATTAATGTGTGCAAATGAACGAAATGCATTCACTTTTATGCTATTTGTAGGTGTGACTTTTTGAAGTTGAGTGAAGTTGACGGTGCATGACTTTATGGGGCGCTGTTTAGTTCTGTAGTTTTCACCGCATCCGTGTCCGTGACCTTCATATCTCACATGGCCGCAATTGTCATGTCATAAGCCGCTCTAGTGGCACCTTGCTTCCATTCCAAGGTGCCGCTGTGCCGCAAAATCCGTTTGAGAACAAGTGCATTACGGTTTTAAATAGGGGGTGTGAGTGACGCCTGCAGGACAGACTAGACAGAAGCAGGTTTATTCATTTATTTATTTATTTTTTACCCTTCCACTTTTTCATTTCATTCTACATGTTTGGCTGCGCTCGTCATATAATTTAATACATATAGACATCTATAGACAGACATGCGCAATTGCTAATCAATCGGAATGTCAGTATCATCGCTCCCTAATGTAACCATCTGCTCTTCTCTTCTCTGTTATTTCTCGCATGCATTAAATGCCCTAGCAAACCTTGGCAAAGGGAAGCTCGGTTCTCGCCAGCGTACGTACATCAGCCCAGATTAATGAGTTACCTGAGAGCAGACAGCTTTTGTGGGTCTAATGGGAAATTAAAATGGCTAACAACCCTGAATCAGCCAAACTAATGGGGAGCGCGGCAGAGGCCTTTTCCGGATGATGCAAGGGCCACCCGACACGAAACGCACAGGCGCTTCCCATTATTGCTCCGAACAGAAGTTCTTAGTGAGCCATAAGGCAGAAAAGAAACCACTAAACCTTTTGTAGAAATGAATTTGGTTCTCTCAGACAGCATAATCAATTCACAAGGTGAAACTTGAAGGGTTGTTACATGTATTTATGTATTTGGTGTCTTACAATAAATATTGAATGCATTGTTTTTAAACTGCACATGCTACAATAAGCAGCAAACACACAGCCATTCAAACAGGTATTGGGGGCATTTTTTTTTTTTTTTTTTGACTTTCCAGGGAGCGCAACTGAGAGCGTTCAGTCCTGGTTTTATTGGGCTCCCTGAAAGCCTGTATCCCACTGAAGGGCGTACTTTTGCGAGTGTTTGCGTAGCCCATGTTGATTTCAAGTCGGGGTTTGTTCAAGGTCACAAACCTTCACCGGACATTCACCAACAGTTTTATTGATTTTTGTTGTCCCGACTAAATTTTTAAGATGTTCATAATTTCCTTGCGACAAGACACACTGTTGGCAACCATTGAGAACATGCAAACTCCACACAGGGAGGCCGGAGCTGGAATCAAACTCTGTTGTGATAATTTTTTTCTTTTTTTTTTCTGTTCATCATAAGTATATTATCTAATAAAAATGTGACCTCTCTAAAAACATTTACATTTCTAAAAATGACATAAAAAAACAACTTGAACTTATAAAATGAATCTCCACACTTAAGTTATTTAGAAGAAGAAATTATTTAGAATATTAACGTTTAGATGAGTAGCACACTGTTAATGTGGTGATAAATACAAAGGTGCCCATAAACAAGTATAACCATCAAATTTGAAAATTGCATACATTGTTTCTGGTGCCAATCTGTTACCCAAATCTAATTAATGTGTGCAAATGAACGAAATGCATTCACTTTTATGCTATTTGTAGGTGTGACTTTTTGAAGTTGAGTGAAGTTGACGGTGCATGACTTTATGGGGCGCTGTTTAGTTCTGTAGTTTTCACCGCATCCGTGTCCGTGACCTTCATATCTCACATGGCCGCAATTGTCATGTCATAAGCCGCTCTAGTGGCACCTTGCTTCCATTCCAAGGTGCCGCTGTGCCGCAAAATCCGTTTGAGAACAAGTGCATTACGGTTTTAAATAGGGGGTGTGAGTGACGCCTGCAGGACAGACTAGACAGAAGCAGGTTTATTCATTTATTTATTTATTTTTTACCCTTCCACTTTTTCATTTCATTCTACATGTTTGGCTGCGCTCGTCATATAATTTAATACATATAGACATCTATAGACAGACATGCGCAATTGCTAATCAATCGGAATCATCATTTTTAATTCTTAAGAAGACATTATCAACAATGAAGATGTGCTTGAATAAGATTGGTGTGGAAGAGCATGCACAAAAACCTGACCTCAAACCCATCACCAATCTTTGAGATGAACTAGAAGAGAAGGAGTAAAGAACTGAGCGGCGAAGTTTGTATGTACGTGCGCACCGAGCGAATGCTGCTTTTTCATCGGATTTATTTCAAGGTCGCAAACGGTCGCAAAGCCGTTCACTAACGAATTTAATGGTCTCAACCAGTTTTTCTTATGACAGAATGACTCATAAATCAATCACCATCTAATTTTTATATCACAATACTCTCAAATATGATAATAAGACTTGATAGGTTTGGATTTTATTCCTTTTGTGCTTTCCATCAGGTGTCATAAATCAATCATCATCCATCTTGACTCATTCCACATTACGGAACCTTCCTGTAGGGCTTAGAAAGCATGGTAGAGGGTAGATTGAGGCCATGGAGGAATTTTTTTTCCTGGTGGCTGCTCCATATCTTTCCGCTTCTATCTACAGATGGCGAGGCGTGCCCCAAGTGAAGCCCGAGACAAGGATGTGAAAAAGCGATGATCGCCATCTCAACGGAAGATGGTGGAGGAACTGAGGGATCCTGGGATGTGTACGCTACAATGGATCATTAGTAAGGAACATCTGCTGGAGGAGGTTGCCTTGTACCTGATGGGCCGACGCATCTTTAATCACTCATTGGCTCGCAATGGAGAGTGAGCAGCTCAAGTGATCCACTTTGATAAGTCATTAGTTTTAATCACAGAGGGCCACTTGTAGATGCCCCCATCGATCTATGTTGCACCACTGGAACTTCCATGTGGTATGCATCTTGACCTTTCATACACTTTGCATGATCCTGAACTCATTTTCTTTTGTGTGTTTTTGTGTTTCTTTAGTGTTGATTTTGTTCAGGGTCACAGCCAGCAGCCTATCTGCGATCTATGTAAGTATGTGTGAGAAATGTGTCGATCGAAGAATTCAAAGGCTCAATTCTCTGATATATCAAAAGATTGCCCTGACCGATAATCCTGTCGTGTATTCAACATGTTTTTCTTCCAAGATTTGCTCACAAAATGGTAAGTTTGAGCAATCAATTAATGTTGGCTGCTCAATATTCCACTGGGGTCATAAATCTTTTACGACATTCCTCAGTCGAATGTGAATTGTTTTTCAATTTTCATTTCTATTTCTTGGCGTCCCTTTCGTGAGACGTACACCTTGACATGGTAGAGGGGCTTGTGTGTCCAAATGATTCAAGGAGCAAAGTTGTCAGGGGCTTTTTGCCTCTGGCAGAGTCAACTACGGCACAGAGATCCTACACGGGTGCCCCTTCGGGCTCACCGCCTGTGGGAGGGACGAATGAGGGCGGGTGCATCGAGAGCTGGGTGGCGGCCGTAGGCGGGGATCTTGGCATTCTGATCCCCGGCTATAAAAGATGAATCTAGGGCAAGGCTTAAAGACCTCCGTCACCTCGACGGGATTATAAAGTCTCTCACCTCACACTTCTTCCTCCACGCCTCTCTTATTTCTTATTTCTCTCTCCCAATTGCATGCTTGCAACCTGCTTTCATCGTAAATCACAATGTTCTCTGCAAACATCATGGTATACGTGCATTTTTAAGTACCAATCTAAAGTGCATAAAAGTCTGAACATTCTACCTATTAAACCATATCAACTTCTAGGCTTCAAATTTCCGAATTCCCATTTAACGTAAATCACTCAAATTCAAACTGAATTCCCAGGAGGGAAATATATCTATCTATCTATATATAGATAGATAGATTGTCCCCCAATCATTGGGACCTTCATCATAACTTGATGAAGGTCCCAATGATTGGGGGACACCCCAGAGACAGTACCCGAACCCCCCAACCCCCCACCCCCAAATGACTTAATTCAGAATGTATGCGCAGTATGCCTCTCTCTGTGTGCACAACCCTTGCTTCTATTAACCTATTCAGAAGGTAACATTCATCACGTTTGTTTGACTATGGACCCCCACTTCACATTTTGCCATTTCAGATCTCACGGGTGCAATTCCTGCTTCTTTGAAAAATATATTCTTGAACCCAGAGGGTGATAATAATAGAGTGACTAAGAATGAGAGGCGATACACTGGCTAGTGATCATGTCTTGTCATCACCAAACTTTGCATCTCTGCACTCATCAAATATTTCAGCAGTCTAGCAGCGATGTACCCCCACATCTTTTGACATGGAAGATCATCTCTTCATAGACAGGCACATGTCCACTCATTTTAAAAACTGGTGTGTGTGTGTGTGTGTGTGTGTGTGTGTGTGTGTGTGTGTGTGTGTGTGTGTGTGCGTGCGTGCGTGTGTGTGTGTGTGTGTGTGGGTGTGGGTGTGTCTGTGTGTGCATTTGGATGAACTGGAATGGTCATCCCGGTTTATCGATGCCCAAGCTTAGACTGCACTAGACTTGCAACTGGTCACGAAAATAGTGCTCGCAATGTCATTTGTGAATTCAACTTGATTAATTTTTGTATGTTGTCTCCCTTCTTTGATGTTATGCACCACTGTTCATAAATGTATCGCCACAATCGTGTTGCACAACCAGTCTTGTTCAGGTGAAAAGTTATGTGCCATTTGATTTTTTGATCACAGGGTCGTGAGATGTTGCATTATGTTTAGTCATACTGTGCATCACTCTGTTCTTCGATCTGTTACGTAATGAGTTATAAATCACAATCATCACATTACATTTGGACAAAAGCAGTTATGTTATCATGATGAGGTTGAAAACATTCTACCATTGGATCTTTTGAAATCAGCGGCTCATAAACTCCAGATTGACACTATACAGGATTGTGGTTTTAAATGTCGGTTATAAATCACACTAGTTTTGCAATGTGAGTCATATATAAATCATTATACAGTATTTGGATTACATTTGGATCTATATTCTCTTTGCCGATACGAAAACACATTTGTCAGCTTCCTCTGTTTTGGTCAATCAGAAGTCTAAAGCATTTTTTACCCCTTTAGTATGACTATCAGCCACCCACTTTGCAGAAGATGCAAAATCTAGTGAAAGTACAGTATGTGCTGTTAAGAAGTCAGCAGAAGAAATGTGACTGTGAATGTGTGAGTGATTTGGCCGAAGCAGCTGGCATTCCGGCGTCATCATTCATGGGCTAATCGCCTGTTGGGCCATTCATAGCATGGAAAAACATGCCAAATTGAAGGCAGCAGGTACACCAGCAATACTTTGATACAAGAATTTCTGAGCAGCCATGCTTTTGCTTTGAACAGGATAATCCCATTATGTCTCAGGATACTAAGAGAGCGGCACAACTCCCTCAAAAATAAACTGTTTGTTGAGGCGTAATATGTCAAGATGCAAGTAATAACATTCCAACTCTGACACCAAATGAATTAGAACATCCAATTTTCTTTGACAACTAACTTGTATAAAAAGAAAGAATATAGCACAAAACCTGCAACAATTTTTTGTCAGGCCTTTCCAGCTCATCTTGGGTGTTTTGGAGATGAAGCGGTTTTTCATTAGTCTGTCAACTTTCATTATGACATGAGAAAATCAAATTAGGTTGCTGTGTCTGACAGTTTTTCCAAACTAATTTATTCTGTCAAGATAAATGCAGCAGATGGTGTTTGTGGAAGTGAAAGCTTGCTCTTATATCAGAGCACTGTGGTAAAGTGCAAGCTCCGTCATGTTTCAGATTAAATGCTCATTGTGTCGTTGTTGTTGTAGTTGTTATTATTGTTTTTCTTACATGACAGAGGACAATTAAACTTCAAGTATATTCTTGCACAAGTATGCCATCGTGTTACAAGTAATTATTAATTATTAATATTATAAATTAATAAACTGATTCTTTTATCCTTTATTCTTCAATTAAATTGCTCTTCGGTTCAATTTTTACAACCATACAGTAGTTTCTGTAACAAAAGAGAGAAAATAATTGCTTCATCTCATGCATGAAGGTGTTTTGAAGGCTAAATATTTAAAATTATTCACAATCAGTGGAAAAAAATTAAATTAGAAATGAAATCTATGGGGTTCTAGGCCACGACCTTGTGGGACTCCACTGCTCGAGAAAAACCCTAAAAAACATCTGACATTTTTTTTAACACAACAAAATGTTCCCTTCCAATATCCAAGAATTTTTCACAAAAGCATTCAGTGTCACTAGCACAACGGGAATGAGATTTGATGGAAATAGATTGGGACCAAACAACAGCATACACATTGACAAAAAGTCAAAAAAGTCATCCACATCCAATAAAACCTACATGAAGTATTTTAGTCATTTTATTTCCCAGTCCGCTCTATTTGGTCTACAGGGCAATTCATTTCAGGCAGGAGGAGTGGGAGGATTTTAATCAACAGCTTGAGAAGCGTCCACGTGTAAAAGCCGCAGTGACACCAGCTATAAACTAATGACCTGCACATAGTATTAGAAACCACTGCAAAGAATTTCATTATCAGGAGCAACGCCACACCGGCTGACTGTGTAGTTGTGATCGAAAAGCAGTCACTGAATTAGTTTTTTGGGGGAAATATTTGACAGACATTGACGATTAGTGACGAGCAGCTATTAGTCAAAAGACCTGTGTCAAAACATTTCAACCAGACATTCACTATGCTGTTAGGTAGAGCAGTCAACCAGGACAGTGGGCTGGCATGCCTGTGAATAGCAAACATTTGCATATAATTGGCGCCCATTGAGACGTGTTGGGGGAAAAACTCAAAACTTTCTTCAAAAAAACACTGATAAACATGTAATGTGTTTTCCACAAAAAATAGGAGATGTGAGGAGGAAAAAAACAAAGAAAAAAAATATACAAATTTTGAAAAAAGGAACAAAATCTGTGAATATTAATTGTCATATTATAAAACTTTTATATTTTCCCTTGGTGTGAACGGTTGTTTGTGCCCTGCGATTGGCTGGCAACCAGTTCAGGGTGTACCCTGTCTACTCCCCAAAGACAGCACGCCTACGACCCTCGTAAGGATAAGCAGCTCAGACAATGGATGGGTGGATGGATGGATGGATACTTTCCAGGTGTCTTCATGTGGCTTCTTCTATCAAATTACACCATCGTAAAACTCAACAATTCAAGGTGTCATTATTGTGTGGGCTCCTCTGTAAGCCTTCACCTTAAAGTAGTGGAGGGGTTTGTGTGTCCCAATGATCCTAGGAGTCAACTTTACTGGAGCTATATCCCCCTGACGTGGTCACCTCTGGCAAAAAGGTTGTAGGTGAGGGACCAATTATAGCACGGTCCAGAGCCCTAATGATAATAAGTAAACATTGACTTGGTTTCCTTTGCCTGGACGTGGGTCACCCGGGCCCCCTTCTGGAGCCAGCCCTGTAGGTGGGGCTTGATGGCGAGCACATGGTGTCCGGGCCTGCACCCATAGGGGTCTGACCAGGCACAACCCGAAAAAGCAAATTGGGTCCCCCTTCCCATGTGCTCACCTTGTGTCGGAGAGGCCGTAGGGGTCGGGTGCCTTGTGGGTGCCAAAGGCGGGGACCTTGGCGGGCTGGCAGGTAAAGAAGATTGCTCTAGGGACATGGAAATGTCACCTCTCTGGCAGAAAAGGAGTCTGAGTTGGTGTCCGAGGCCGAGAAGTACCAACTAGACCAGGCTGCCCTTTGTTCCAGATTCTGTTTGTGACCTTTATAGACAGAATTTCTAGGTGCAGCCGAGGTATTGAGGTCTCAATATTCCATCTCTGCTTTTTGAGGTTGATGTGGAACTGTTGGCTTGTTCAAGCCGTGATCTTCAACTCTCACTGGAGTGGTTCACATCTGAGTGTGAAGCAGTTGGGATGAAAATCAGCACCTCCAAATCTGAGATCATGTTCCTCAGTGGAATGGAGCTCCAAGCTCTCCATTCGGGGATATGATCCCACCGCAAGTAGAGGCATTTAAGTATCTTGGGGCCCTGTTCACGAGTGAGGGAGGAAGGAGCAGCAGATCGACTGACGGCTCGGTGCAGCGTCTTCAATAATGCTGTCTGTTGTGGTGAAGAGGGAGCTGAGCTTCTCACTCTCTGTCTTGTTGTGAAAGTGCTATATAAATCAGGATGTATTGTATTGTATTGTATCTCTCAGAGAGTGCCCAGACACCCTATGGACGAAACTCACTTCAGCCTCTTGTATCTGGGATCTGTTCTTTCGGTCACGACTCACAGCTCGTAACCATATTTGTTAGTAGGAATGCATTGAGAAAAGCCAGATGAGGTGGCTCGGGTGTCTTGTTAGGATGCCTACTGGACACCCGCCTGATGAAGTGTTCTGGGCATGGCACACTGGGAGGAGGCTCCGAGGGCGACCCAGGATGCACCAGAGAGACTCTTCCGGCTGGCTGGGAAACACCTTGGGATCTCCCAGGATGAACTGGATGAAGTGGCTCAGGAGAAGGAAGTCTGGGCTTAAGCTATTGCCACAGTACCCCAACCTCGGATAAGCTGAAGAGAATGACGATGATGAGTTTGTGGGGTGGTCCTATCTCATGCAAATGATCCATGATTCACCCCACCGCTTCTGCTGCTGGGCCAATGGTTAGTACAGCTTTTTAAACAGTTTGGGCAGAGCGAGGGGAGTTGCGCCGAGACAAGCGGCTACTACTTGCTGAAGTTGCAGCCCTAAGCATTAAGGGTGCCCATAAAGACAAGGTAAAAACATGGATTGTATTCGTGGAGTCAGCACTTTGTCACCAAGTCTCCAAATTACACTTGCCCAATTGTGTAACGAATCTGCATGTGGCGCATACTGCAGATACATGGCCAAACAGAAATACTCCACACCCGAACTATGACTAAACAATTCTGCAAAATTCAAACAACTTCAAACAACCTTGCTTATATTGTGTTAGACAGCAATAAATTTCGAGGATTGTTGGATGATCAGCTCAAGTAAACAAGACAATTCTAGACTTACCTGGACTGAAGCAAACTACAAACTCGAGTATATACTTCATGTGATTAGAGAGAAGCAAATTGCCAGAGTCAATGGCATGGCACGGCATGACAATCAGCCGTTCTCTCAGCTGTGGATTCCAAACACACCCGATACATTTCCATGCAAGGTCTTTTATGACAAAGCGACAAAACCCAAAGGAGCTCTGCTACGAAGAGGTCTTTCATCATCAATAGAATATTAGCCCACATCAAGGTAAATGACGGGAGGATTGTATTCTCTCCGTGGAAGGGCCTGTAAAGTGCACAAAGGTTAATTGTCAGATCCAAGGGTAGATTTGCATCAATGTTTGTGGAGAGAAAGGGATTCTTCCACGGAACGGACTGGTATATGTTTCCCTCTGTCTGATTAATCTTAATGAATTATGCAAATAACCTTTATCTCAAATGATTTAGCGATGTTTCTGTATTGTTTTATTAATGCACTTTTGAATTACTCTGTATAATCATGAAGCCTTTCCCGCTGCCTGTTTGTAATTCATCGCCAGCTCTTTATTAAATTCGCAGCAGTCTCGGGTGGCTCGCATGCAGGAGTGAGAAATTAGTCATTACTGTAATTTAATGATTTCTAACCAAACAAGCTGGATCACTAAACACCGCCCCCTCACTCCTTGACTTCAACGCATCCGGTGGGCTGGATTTGCGGGACTGAGCGTTGACACTTTTTTTTGCCTAATTATTATGTTTCATATCATGATCTTTCTGCAGTGTTTTTTACGCTTGTAGTGAACTTGCCGTGGAGTGACAGTACCTGGATTCCTCACTAGGTGGGCTATAGTATAGCTAGAGCGCCACCTGGTGTGATTTGGCTTGGCCTCCCCAGCCCCGTTTTGGAATCCATCCAGGTGACCATCGGTGTGATACACACTAACCCCCCGCCCCATGTTTCAATAAAGCCCATAGTGATTAGAATGTTACATACAAATGTTACATTGAAGGCTATCTGTTTCAGCTGCATGGTTTGCTAAGTACCCAACCATAGTAAACATAGAACATGTACTATTAGAGAGTGCTAGTACATTATTAAGTATTACATATTGCAACAAATTAAACTGTTATTATAACACTCTGTTGAAGTCTAACACCATCGACTTTGTCAGCTTACCTCAATATGCTTTTCCAAAGTTTAACGGCGAGTACCGTATTTTCCACACCATAAGGCATTTCGGACTGTAAGGCGCACCTTCAATGAATGGCCTATTTTAAAATTGTTTTCATGTATAGGGTGCATCGCATTATAGGATGCATAGAATACAAGCTCCAATAGTGGCTGCAGTTGCGCTATGCATCCACTAGATGAAGCTATGCAAAAGGGAATACAATACAAATAATACAGCTTTACTTACATAGAGTTTTCACAACCGCGGCTGTCACAAAGTGCAGGACATTTCAATACTACGTCCAAGAAATCAGAATATTGATCCATATATCAGGCGCATCGGATTATAAGGCGCACTGTGGTTTTTTGAGGAAATTGAATGTAAGGGGTGCCTTATTGTGTGAAAAATACGGTATTTGCAATCCGTTAGTTGGTAGCACTTCTATTCGGTTCACAGAGTTTGCAACAAATTCAAAATGAGTTGTTTTAGAAGAACTCCTTCATGCGCGATCAGGTATGTGCAATGATTTGTTGGCTTTTCTAGCTACAAACCTAGTACTTGGTTGGGAGAGGCCACGGACCTCTTTCGGACAAACCTGCACTAGCACGATTTATCCGGATTGGTGTTTTAAACAATGATAAACTGGAATGAACGCAATCCAAAATGAAATAGTCACAGGGCGTTTTTGTTTGTTTAAGGAGTAGAAGTGCCAAGTTGGCTGAAAAATAACTAGTCCACTAAAGTATAGATACCCCACATTTCTACTTAAGTACGATAGCAAAGTATTTTTAGTTCATTACTGGACAACGCTGGCCATGAAAGATATTCGCCGCATATGTGGCAGGATGGATCACCATAGTCGCCATAGCAACTTGACTTGTGATCGTGTTGGAAGTGCAGCTCTCAGCAATGAGTCAAGTTCTGATAAGAGCGGCTTCCTGTTTTAATTGGATTCTTTCACAATCTGTGACATGGAGGTGACATTTGAAAAATGTGGATAGAATACTTGTCTGCATATAATTTCATCTATCCAACCACGAAACCATTCGGTCATCTACTAATCAATATCATTCATCTATTCATGCATCCATTCATCCACCGAGACCCACCCACCCATTCATTTCCACCAATAAATCCATTCATCCATACAGAATTTAATCAATAGGAACCACCTATCTACATATTTCTCACACAATCGATTGATCCACTAATTATTCCATCCATCTTTTCCTCCAGTTGTTGTTTTCATCTATTGTATCTGCCCATCAGCCCATCCATCTTGCCTTTCAAAGCATCACCCATCCATTCCTTGATTCCAGTCATCCACCCAGCCATTTATCATTCTTTTCCCTAATCAATAACACCAACCATAACATCCATAACTTTTGAGTCTATCCACTTATCTTTTCTTTAAGTCCACTCCTCCATTTCTTCAATTTGGTCGGTCCTCCCCCCAGATTTTCGGCCAAATTCATCCATCCATCAATCTTTGTCACCATTTTTTCATCCTTTTTAGTCTAATCCATCCAGTTCAATCTGTCCACCACTTCCTCATAGATTCATCCACGCAATTCGTGAATTAATCCACCATTTTTCAATATTTTCCCCAATCCGTCAATCTGTCTATTGAGTCACCTGATCAACAAAAGAACTCCCCAACCAATTCATACTTAATTCATGTTCAACGATCCTTATTTCTATGAACTCATGCATACAGTTTAATGTACCCACCAGATTTTTTTTTTCCACCATTACCCATTAACTCTACACACCATCCATCCTTCTTGTCCACCAGTCACTCCCATCGATCGATCCAGTCATTCGTCTATCATGTGACCCTCTGGTTCTGCGCCTCCAAGCTGACACTTTTATTGTCTTTGGACAGGCAACTTTTGGTGATTTGAGATGCGGCACCCGGGGGGAAATCATTCGGATACAAAACAACAAAGAAGAAAAACCTCTGTACAGCCAACAGGATGTATTGTTTCAACTACTGCTCAAAACAAACAAAAGACTCATGAGGTGAAGACTACTTGTTGGAAACTAATCAAATGGCATACGAGGTGTTTCAGGGTGTGAGATAATTATCTGTCTCTCTCAGGACCAGATTTCAGATGGATTTTTTGCTTTTGGGGACGTTCACAATGAGACACTTTTCTCTTTTGTGCAGACCTATTTTCACTTCCGTAAAATCCCGAGCACAACTTTTGAAAACTAGCCATGCAATGTGCATTGGAAATCCAAACAGACTCCATCTTCCATTAGGTTAGATTTATTGAGATAATACTGACATTTGTAATCAATGGTGGTTGTCAGGCTTTGAAAACAACAAATAACATTTAAATGTTTTGGCAAGAACCCTTATGTGTTTTTATCAGAGCGCCGCCACCTTTTCTATATATCGAGCCATTTTCGTAGGTGACTTGATATCCTATAACAACTCGATGAAACATAATGTAGCTTCTTCATAAGGCGAAAAGGAATGAAAATGCTTGTCTCGCTTGATCTTCAGAACAAATGTGCATTGAGGGTCTCGGGATCTCTACATGGTGAGAAAAAACACAAAGGTATCACATCACATTTTTCTCCTTTCTTGTTTTTTTTTTTTTTGTCTGCTGTTATGATCATCCACAGTCTTTCAGCTAATAAATATCTTCAGGTTGGAGTCCTCTGGTCTGTTGGAGTCAAACTATAATACAAAGAGACATTGGGTGGGGAGTCGAGTCACTGTTGACTCTAAAGTTGGTGATCTTTTTCGCAAACGCAGTCCTAAATGAAGCCCCATTCCGTTTTCGGACTGTCCATCTATGACCAAAGTCACTATTGGGCTCTCGTTTCCAACAATCTTACCAAAAAATAAAATAAAATAAAAAATTATATCCAAGAGTCCTACTGTGGAATAAACGATGGCTGGTCCCCAACAGACGACTATCGTGTGACCTAGAAAGAGTAGAAAGAGAGAAGAGTTAGAAAGGAGTGTTCATAAACAACAATCCATAAAATGTACAATCAAGTGCATCTCTGCACCATCAATCATATGTGAAAGCGAACACCGCCTTCTGCAAATGGGGGGACTGCTATTATCGATTGTGTTGGTTTTTTTCTTCTTTTCTCTTTTGCTCTACCAACAACACTCAACCCAAAAGGCAATCATGATATGAAATCACGTGAAAATGAATCTACACTCACATTTGTGACTAGTTTGCTATTTAAGTGGTCCGAATAAAGCCTGTGCATAATATAATTAACTGCCACTGCTTTTGGATAGATTTCCCCCCAGCCATGTTGCCCAGAGAATAAAAGTTTTGCCACTTTTCCACTGAATTGTGGTGACTTAGTTTGGGGTAAGGCAGGTTGCCACTTTGAAATAACACTGCTGGAAGCATTGTACGCACATACTGATAATCAAATGCAAGCATTTTTTTTCCACCCAACAAATTCCTTTCATGGTCAGCAAAGGTCTGATGATGGGATCTGTGAAAGATAATACAGTACTAAGCGATAATCTGGTGGTGTGAGATGTGTTCAGAGTCATTTTCCCTCAGCGAACTGATCAGAAAATGGCTGAGGCCGACAATCGTGTATATTAAACACGTTCAACACTAACGATGGCAAACAGGTATTTGTGTGGTCAACGCAGAAGTTCGGCCAACCTCCGTGGTTGTGACGTGAAATTTTATTTTGGTCCTCAGTGCAGTGGAAAAGGGGATATTTTATAGGACTACATTGATTGTAAATACATGGTAAAGTTACAATCATTACTTTTACTCAATATGCAGCATTTCAAGAATATGTTCCAATCGTTCGCTTTTTTCATTTTTCAGGGCACTTGAAAAAGCTTCCATGTTTTATTCATATTTTTCCTCCATGAAAATAATATGACCTCACCCTAAAATAACCCAGAGGCCCAAAGGCAATCAGTTTGCAATCATAGGCAGGAAAAGAAATATCCACTTGACATTTGACGAGACTGCAATGGATAGAAACCGTGGAACATGTGATCTTTTTATGTTTTCTGCAGAAGGAATTTGGGATGATCTATTTGGTATAAAACAGTTAACTATCTTAAAATGAATTCTAAATGCCGGTAATCAATTTTAATGACTAAAGCTGTGCTTGGCATCGAAAGGGTCGTGACGCCCTCTTTTTCATGGCGAATTCTGGAAATCATAATCAAACTTTGACATTCATATAAGATCAGCAAGAGTGGCAAAAAAAATGTTTCACAATTGAGCATGGCTCCTCTGCATATGACACCTGCATCTGATTGGGACTCATTTCGAGAAATTCCCTTATAGGATTTCACCAATGTACGAGCCCTGGAATTGGCTTTTTGATTTCTCCATTCTGGGCATGGGTTCTTGAGACTTTTTCGAGCTTCCTATTATGAAAGACTTGTCTAGCCAGTTTAGTGTCCATTTGTCAAACTGGTGTCTGGGGCGCTTTTTTTTTCTTTTTTTTTTTGGTAACTTTCCAGTGCGCGCTGATGAATGAGTTCCATGGTCAAGACCTCTAAAATACATTCTCTTCCACCAGAATACACTCGCTGACAAAAGCTGGCGAGTTTTCGGGCATAGTTTAATCAACATGACAACCAGAGAGCTACCGTTGAGTGGGTGGAGGGAGGGGGGAGAGTAAATGAAAACAAGCAATTTCCACCATCTTAGTGCCCCCAAAATGTGATTTACTTGTCGGACAAACATTAATTAAGCCCCAAAATCTTGTACTTATCCAGAAAAAAAAACTTTTTTTACACAGAGTTCGAAATGACCCAAAGATATTTAATTGTAAAGATATTCACATGTTTTCGAACCCCAACAATAATTCAAGCATAATATGATTAGATCAATTCCATGATAATGAAATGAAACGAAAAACATTTGCGAATGCTAATAGTGTGTATCGTATGTACTGCATACTGTATATAAAAGCTGCAAAATCACAGCCCACAAGAGGTGACCCTCCGCTTCTTTCAATGGAATTCATAACCGTGATGCGTTCACAGCGCACACAAGAAACACCTGCCAAATGTGGGCCCTTTTCCGCCACCTGGCACCTCCGAATGTCTTTTGCTGCATTAGGAGCCAGTTGGCAACCAGAGAGCGCAGACATCATGCCACACTGACACATCCTACATAAGCAAGAGGGACAATCCTGACGGCATGCAAGGATGTATTTTGCAGCAGCTTCAAACATATGAAGTTCCGGTCAAATTGGAGCTGTTTTGGCATTTGATAGCAATGAAAAAACTCATCTTTTCACTCTGAAATTTGATCTACATATACTACAACGACAATATTTAATAAAGCTACAAAGTTAGTTGTATGCTGAGGCTGATTCGGGTCAAATTGAATTTAAATCGACTAAAAGGGATTTCAGATGTAGAACTGTGTGGAAAATGGTGGTGCCGGTGCAAATTCCCAAACTGTTATACTGCGCTTGCCGTCAATGTATTTCTTTTAAGGGACGGTTGTAACCGTTCAAAAGGGAGCTTGAGAGAGTCCTGAGAACTGTCTCTGCTTCCACCACATGGTCTTTCAATGGTTATGCAGGAACCTTGAAACAGTGAGAGTTCAAGTCATGTGTACCGGTACATGTATTTTTTCCGCGGCATCAGTCTCAGTGTTCAAGAGGGAGAGGGACACAGTCACATGAACTGTCTGTGTCCCCACCCCATTTGCGCAGGATGTTTCAGAATTGTGAAGAGTCAGTGGGGGGAATCTCGACATGTTGAAAGAGTAAAACAGCACAAGAATAATCACACATGTTAAACATAAGGAACAGAAGTCATATAGAGGTCAGAGAGCATGAAATCTGCAAAAACAAGTAGGAGGAGACCAGAGTTTGTTGTCACATGGGTAAGTTGACACGTTGCAATTATCATCCCCACCAGAGGTCCCATTTGAAAAGTGGAATACTAATGTTCTTCTTTGAGATCAGGGGTCGGGAACCTATGGCTCGCGAGCCAGGAGTGGCTCTTTTGATGATTGCATCTGGCTCGCAGATAAAACAAAATATTCTCGCTTTTTCACTGCTCATGTCCTATTCAGGGCTGCAGTTGCAGGAGCAATTTTAATTTGATGATTCTGGCCTATGTTGGCCATTGCTGGGGAAACAGGTAAATGCCCCCTTTTGAATCAGCCCGCTCAGTCATTAGCTCAAAGCTAATCCTTCGATGAATAAGATGGTGAAAAGAAAAAAAGATGATGAGTATGGTACACTTTAGGACGAATGGACCGACGGATTTGCCTTTGTGGAAAGAACAGGTTCTGCGGTGTGTCTAATTTGCAATGACAAAATACCATCGATGAAACCGTCGACTGTAAAGTGGCACTTTGCCATGTGCCATGCTACGTTCGCATCCAAACACCCTGCGAGAGACAGCAGAAAGGAAGCGTGCAAGTTACTGAGCAGGGTGCAAGCTAGCCAGCAGCAATATAAAATGTTTAGAAAGCATCTTCCAGATGAAAATCCTACCACTGACTTGTTAGAGGAGAGATTCAGGCTTCTTGACATACCTCAGTCAATGTTGTGTTTTAAGACAACTTTGAACAAGAGCGAGAATTAGCAAACGTGGTAGTTTGGGAAAACATTTTTCAGTCATTTTGGGCCGAGTTGACATGTGGCATATGCAAAGAATGGAGCAATGAAAAATGCGCCACTGGCAAACCATTTTACGTATGCCAGACGTGTAATTCGGATGATGAGTTTGACTAGTGAGGAAATTAGTTTGTCAGGTTTTGTTTGTGTGTTCTAAATTTTCCACTTGTCGGAACGACCATTATGTCCACACTTAAGGACCGTTTTAAGTTTCATGATGCTTTCTGTTTGACTTTTCGGTTTCCGGAAGGTAGAACGGGCATTTGAGGTTGCCATGACCAGCAGTTCCCAAGGATTTTAATCCAGTGCACGTTGCGTATTTTACGTTTGTTCAATCATGATTTCAATGAATATTTCAAGCTCAATGATAAACATTTTCTTTGGCTGACTTCAATGTTGACTTTCACGCAGCGAACAAGAACAGCAATAATTTTGCCCGTGTTCTATTGGTTGCTAAATGCAGTTTGACATTTTGAGACAATTTACACGATGGTGGAGCAACATGTTCTCACTGTTTATTTGATTGCTTATAAATCTGCACGGCCAAAAAATATGCAAATGACTGAATACAAAATATATTCCTGGGCATTTGGTCTTTCATATGATACTCATTTTGTTTATAGATGATTCATACATACATTCATACATGATATACATGAGATCTATTGATCCCAAGAATATATATAAAAGTGTAAAAAGTGTGACATCAAGCCTCAGTCTCCTCACCTTCAATGTAGCAAATACAGTTTGGTCTTTACCTTGAAACACTCATTCAGGATTCATTTTCAATTTAATACCCAACTCATTTCATCTTTATGTCAGACAGGCTACATCCGCTCTGCTCTTCCTGCTGTGTAAATATTTATTGACATTACAGTAACAGATGCTGCCCTTCCAAAGGGAATGCAGGTTTTCCAACAGTGTGATAATCCAAAGCAGAAGACGGCGATTACTGTTTTGGGATACGCCATCTCATTTTCACTTCGGGAAGAGTGCGAAAAAAAAAAAAAAGAAAAAGATGATTGTTACTCTCTGGCTACACTTGCGGCAGAAGGCGAGAGATGCGGCGGAGGCACGACCCAACACGATGGGGGTGTCATGGGTTATCGGTGAGTAATCACCTCAAGGGAGAAGGCTGAGAAGACGAAAGCTGCTCAGGGTTTGATGCGTGTAGGCTGCTTTAGGATCAGACAAAACACTTGTGCCTGGTGAAGGTTCAAAATCTTGTCTAAACACCTAACTCTGAATAGGTGGCAAAAGAACTGACACTCTGTACCTCAGTACACACACAGACACTTGTATCCGGATATACTCGGTAGTACGTCAGTCCTTAAGTGAAAAAGTACAGAATGTGAAATCCTATACAGTATTTCATGCTATACATAGTACTATATTTCACTGTCAGCCATTTTCAAACTGTTTGTATTGTTACGGTGGCTTACAAGAATATCGAAGAGTCATTTTTGAGGTGGTACCAATCTACTGTGAGCCGATGGCCAGTGTTAGGATTCATTCTTTGTGGGCATTTTTATTCAGCAAAAGTACATTACGCAGTGTCAGAAGTATTTTGGAAACAACTTACTGTACTGTATTTGTTTCTGAAATTTAAAAAAGTGGAACTTTCAACATAAAAAGTCACCTAAGCTTTGGACAAGCTTGCTTGCAAGGTGTGAGAGTGCGCAATAAAAAGGCCGCTGGTTGCCTTCACTTTCTGTTAATATTAATAAACCCAGGTGTGAGTGTGGTGGGAGCCACATTGTTGTTTTCCACATTTTATCAAGAAAAGCAATCCCTTGTGACCGTTCCGCACTCGGTGAGGATCATCGTTGCAGTCGTCAGGTGAGAAAAACATCAACGGCCTTTTGTGATGTAATTGAGAGGGAGATGCGCTCTTGACATTACGATTGTACTGTGAACGTAGCACAGTGTAGGTGATGAAAAGCAAAACAGTCACAATCAGTAAATGCGCAAAAGTGGGGTACACACATACAACTGTCATACAATAAACAATATCAAATGTATTATACATAAATGTTTTGGTGTTATAGTTTAGGCTTAAGCTAAAATAAAGGCAAATGAACAATGAAGTAATATGAGAGACAGGTCATTTTAACCCCAGCAATTATTGGACCGATGTGTCGCAGACGCCCGTCTCTCAGGCAGCCAAGTAGCTCGCATTGCGGTCGCCCTCCAACCAGACCATACTTCATGCAGTTGTAGTGGGGGCGAACATTATTACTATCCATCCGAAGATGCAGTTTGGCGTCAAAGTGCTTCAATTTGGGATCTGCCGCTGCTATGCTTGCAACAAGCCCCTGAGCTCAACTTTCAAATTTGCCAAACGTCAAAGTTGGACTGCAAAAAAAAAAATCAGCGTGTGAGGATGGCGCGGAAAATGGATGGATGAATGGTTGGAAGGACTTTGAAAAATACAGAGCATCGGATTTACAGTGATGAGGCCGACCCTCTGTCTGAGTGTGGGAGTTGACAGTGCCTCATTTTTTGATAGGTGGTGGAGGGCGTACCCGATGGGGATGGACTTGGAAAAAAAGTAAGTCAAGCTAATCCTTGTTTGACCCAAGTCAGGATAAGCAGTTTGGATAATGGATGAATGGATTTACTTGAGGGCGGCCCGCTGGTCCAGTGGTGAGCACAGCGACCTCACAGTGCAGAGGTACCGGGTTCAATTCCAGCTCCGGCCTCCCAGTGTGGAGTTTGCATGTTCTCCTCGGGCCTGCGTGGGTTTTCTCCGGGTACTCCGGTTTCCTCCCACATTCCAAAAACATGCATGGCAGGCTGATTGAACACTCTCAATTGTCCCTAGGTGTGAGTGTGAGCGTGGATGGTTGTTCGCCTCTGTGTGCCCTGTGATTGGCTGGCAACCGGTTCAGGGTGTCCCCCGCCTACTGCCCGAACACGGCTGCGATAGCCTCCAGCACCCCACGCGACCCTTGTGAGGATAAGTGGATCAGAAAATGGATGGATGGATGGATTTACTTGATTGATGCTAGATGGCAACATCTAAATTAATTTGCGCACTTGGCAAAGCCAAATATCATATTAGTTGTACGTCATCTCAGAGCAAACGACATTGGTCAAGTTACCTTCACAGGGCCCCGAATCAACTCTGCTGGAGTTGTCATGTCTGGTGTCTGTCTTTTTTCAGCTCCGGCTGCAGAGGAGGGTGTTCCCTACAGCTGCGCACCTGTTCTTTGCTGTAATCATCCTAGTATATAAGGACTCGCGTTTCTGCCATTCTTCATCGGATGAGTGAGTTTGTTCACTCTTGTGCATCATGTGTTGTTTTCTAGATCTCTCGCTCCTGAGTTATTGGCTATTGATTTTGGCTTTGTGTATTTGGACTCTTGCCGTTTGGATTTCTTTATTCTCGGAAATTACTCTTACCTTGCCTATTGCAAGCACCTTCTGTCCATGCTCTAGTTCCCTGGCTCTTTGTTGCTAGCGCTTTCTGTTTGTACTTTGTTGGTTTTGCATTTTTTTGTAAATAAACATTTTTGTTTTGCATTTTATCTACGTCTGCCTTCTTGGGATCCAAACATTATTCAGTTAATTCCCGAACATTGTCAGGAGTGTGGTTCTTGTGAGCTGAACTAAAGATGTAAGCGAGAGGGTTTTTGTTTTTCTTTCCATGAGAAGAATATATAACAAAGCTGCTGGTCAAGCTGAGTCACTTTTGATGGCTTTATTCAACAGCTGTATTATACAGAAGAATTGTATTCAGAGGATCAGAGAAAGCTACTAGGGCAGTCTTTGAATCCAAATATACTCAAGTAAATATCTGTTCCAAGTTTCGTAGAAAATAGATGTAGAAAATATGATTCATAGTGATTAAGTAGGGCAAATGTATCACTTGAGAGCACTAGTAAAAATATGAAATGAAAGGGAGTGAAACCAGACCTGCTGTATGCTAAATGCCAAACTGAAGGCAACTCTTCTTTGCTGCCTCCTCTTTGGGAGCCTGACCACAACTTCAAACAACTTATGGCTGCTCAACAGGCTGCTGGCGGAACAGCAGGTGGCCAACATAAAGGACCATCACACTAGGGTCTAAGACACAGAAGGCACTGCATGAATTTGTTTTGAAAGAGATATATTTGCAAATTCCTCTTTAATTGATTATTTTGTTTGGGTTGTTTTTCTTGCTCTTTTTTTTTTTTGTGTGTGTGTGACAAATGTGTTTCTTTTTAAAGTGCTCCAGCAATGAAGTTGAGCTTGAAAGTGTCTTGAACCACTGTTTTACTAAGTTTAACCCTTTCTTGCACCCTGTAAACCGATAACATGATAAGCTGTCCACTGTAGTAACCGCTGTCCCTAAAAGGGTTAAATGAAGTTTGATTACGTTTAAAGCATGTGGGAGGGCTAAAACTACGTGATGGTGTCTCTGTACTGCGAATATTCATTGATTACGGGTTGGTCTGGAACACATTCCAGATGGTAAATAGAATCTGACCGTATACAGCAGGACATCCACCCTGGCTCATGCAGACATCTTTGGAGATCATCATTCAAAACCAATAAATTTGCAAGTGCACCCTGAACATTTGAAGAGCAGTTGATATTTTAGAGTTCTGGTCACTAGAACAACCATCAAAAATTGTCAGTGGTAAGGAGCTGAAAAGTAACTTGACAAAATCATTTGAAATCAATCGTGTTCTTGCTTTCTATTTTCATGGCATAAAGTGTCTAAAACGCTCACTGAGTCATTGTGCTTGTGATGATTTCTTCTTGGGCCACCTCGCTTGTCTCCACCCATGTTTCTGCCTCCCCCCGTGGCAGTGTTGGAGAGCCTGAATTATTAACCCGGCTAAAATAAAAGACTCCGCTTCGTCCGGGTCTCCTGTAGACATGAATAATGGACAAGGTGGCTCGGCGACACAGCGTTTGACGAGTCAAACACGGAACGGGGCAAGGGGGCAGAGAGGTTTAAGGGGGTGCCATGACAGATGGCCAACACCAGCCGAGTCCTCAATCTCCGTCCCACTTCCACTTCAAGTCTCCCTCGCACCCCCGAGCGCGACCTGATATGTGATAATTGCTTTTCTGTTTCGGATGTTCTTGAGTGTCGAGTGCTTCCGCGACTCATTTAACACTCAAAACACCTGAAAGTTAGGATGTGTTAGCATACATCTCAATTTCCACTTTTTTTTTTTTAAACTAAAATTATACACTACTCTCCTCCATCAACACTATACAAGAATGGAATAGGACTGTCATGATTCTGTTTGTGACCAACAGGTGGCACTGTAGGGCTCACCCTGCAGCTGCACACCTGTTGGTCGTTATGTAATTAGGAGTATAAAAGGACTCCCGCCCGACCATTCATGGTTGGGTCATTGTTTGCTTCCATCATGTTAGTTGCTGTCACGGTTTCTGTTGGTTTGTGTTTATCACTTTGTTTTTTGCTTATCCCATGGTTTTGTTTGCTACTTTGGATTCGTTTTGTTTTCCAGACTTTGTGTGTTCTGGATTTAGTTTCTGTGTTTTAATACAATTCTTCGAGTACAACCTGCTCCTCCCTCCTGCCTGCTTTTTGGGGTGCACCACCACCCTGCAATGTGACATGGAACTATGCCACATACATCTCCATATTTATTTAATAGCTTATCAAATGTAAATCAAATACTTCTTGCTACCAAAGATGCAGATTATTAACTGTGTTGATGCTTGTAAATGGCGAAAGACATGTCTGGGTGGTGGAGCTGGGTTCGCTTTGAAAAAAAACAATCAAAGGACAGAAAAATGTTATGAGCCAGCTGGCTGACCTTTGAGGTGAATTTGAAATCCAATTGGTGATATAGTTTAAGTTCAATTGGCCAGTACCAATGATTCTGAAGACCTTGGCCAAATTAGGTTGTTATGACGACACATAATGGATTGGACAAAAAACAAATCAAACATCCACATACACATTCTGGAATCACTGCAGCCAAGTGATACACTATGAAATTAAGAGAATCCATTACTGGGGAAACATTAACCCTTTCAGGGACAGCGATTACTGAAGTGGACAGCTTTTCATGTTATCAGGTTACAGGGTGCATGAAAGGGTTAATATAAGTTAATGGAACAAATCTTCAATTTCCGTTGTAAATTGAATAGCCTACCGCTGCTAGTAATTTATTATGCCCTGATTAATATCTGCAAAGTGTATGATTACAGCCCACCTTGGTGGTCTTCACTTTGTTGCCTGTACTGCAACTCCATCCTTTAAAGTCCGGCAGCACTTTGCACTCTTCGCCGTCCATGCAGGGATGCATCTGGCACCACCACTTCTGAGCCACAATGGATGCTGTCGAAAAAAAGTGAAGCAGAAATGAAAAAAAATAATAATAATTTAAATGAATGAGAATTTTCACTGTAAATCAAGAATAAATCAGAAGAAGTTGAACGCATCCAAATTGTAAGAGTAGGTCAATAATTTACTCCCAAAGGATACGGCATTGTACGTGTTATGAACGGCGACTGAATAATCTTGTCTTACAGTAATTTACTCACTGGCAAAAATATGCAATGGGCCTGTTTAAAAGAACACAAAACTGATCCACGAACTGATTGTGTTGTATGAAAGACAACAGGTGGATACGTAGATTTGTTGGACCTTGTGCCATGAAATGGAAGCGCATTTAATTGCTCTGATTTTCACTGTACATCGCTGCCATAGCCAGATGAAGAAAGATATATTTATATTTAATGAATAATCATTTCTCAGAATTACTGCTCAATAATGGATGGCAATTATTGGATTATTATTATAATTACCGGTTGTATGAGCCCCATGGAAGGTTGGGGTGCTGGAGTTGGGTACCTGCAAAACTATGCCTGTCAAGTTGACAAAAGGGACAAAAAAAACAAAACAAAACCCCAGAACTGTCCTCTTTGTCTGAACTTATAATGTAAAACTTTTTTCAGTCGCTTTCTTGGTAAGTAAATCCATTTGCTCAGCACAGTGAAGCTCATAAATAATATCCAATGTTTTTTTTTTGTTTTGTTTTTTTGTTTTTTTTTCTTACAATATCCTACTATTTTAAATGTGCAGCAAGGGTTGTAAAGCAAAACAACCCATGCTGGCTCTGAATCTCTGAAGCTGTCAAAGTGCTGCCCAGAGTGACTAGACAAGTGTCAACACAGAGGAAGCTCCTGTCAGGGGAAACTTGAGTTATGGATTGATTCAGTTGCAACAGAGGCCACAATTGACGTGATATTAAATGACCCGGTCTGGATGCTGTCTCCTCCGGAGAATTGCTCGAGCTTCAACAAGCGAATGCTGAGTGAATCAACTGATTTGATCTCTATTTATGGCCCACGGCCCAAATAATCAAATCAAAACTGCATGGCTGCACAGCATTTTTTTCAGTTTTTTTTTTCCCAAATCTTATTTTCTAGCCAGAGCAAGAAAAAAGAGACCGGCTTTTTACCATCCACGCAAGATGGAGCCGCCCTCGTCGTTCCTGCCACTTGTCCCGGAAAGCAGGAGCATTTGACAGTCTGCGATCGCTCCTCGATCTTGTTCTTGTTGCAACATCGGTGCGCGGCAATCACCTCGCAGGTCCCTGCCTTCACGTGAACTGGAAGCACAAAAAGCAACATTTGTTAGTATTTACTGATACAAATCCTACCTTTGGACCTCACTTTTGACCACCTACATTCTCTTTGCCTACAAGTGCATTGTGGTGCTAATACATATAGAAAATAATGCTTTGCAGCAGGGGAAGTTAAAATATGCAGTCTTCATAATAAATCAATATGAACAGAGATTTGACATATGCATTGCAGGTCTTTTTGCGGGAGTTGAATATGGGAAACGAATCCTATTTTGATTATGTTATATCTATGATATGAGGTTTTGACACCAAACTAACAAAATTAGTTCAGATAAGGTAGTTAGCTTTTAAAGTGGAGATGGGAATTATTTTTTCAATTGAATATACCGTCACATAAACTAATAGTAATAACTGTAATAAGAATATAGTTGTAGTAGGAGTAGTAGTACTGATAGTAATGTTAGTAGAAGTGCTACAACTAGTAGCAGGTTCAATCGAAAAAGTAGAAGTGATAGTAAAAGTTAGAGTAATGGTGGTAGTAGTATAGAGTATAAATAGGAATACTGTAATTATTATAACACAAGTGGAAGTACTTGTAGTTGTAGAAAAAGTAGTTTTAACGATAGCAGTAAGCCACGGTAGTGGCACTGTACAAAAAATGTTGGGTGAACTCAAAATCAAAAGGAAACACACTTTGGTAACATTTAATGTTCAGCAACTCAACAAAATGTTGGAAGTTTTGTTGTTGTGATCATTGACTTTCCTGCATTTCACAACCAAAGAAAACAGAACACAGAACGGTTGCCCATTTTATTGGACCCCAACTTCAAGATACAACTTGCTTGCTTTGTTGCGCTAACATTGTTGCCATAAATGTCAGTAATTTATATTTTCAAATGTTTCCCACATAAATTGTTGTTTTAGCCCAAAAAATACAAGTCGTGTTTTTTTTAAAGTGTAGTAGTAATGGTAGTAGTATTGGAAGTACTGTGGTAGTAGTAGTAGTAGTAATAGCAATTATAGTAATAGCAGAAATATAGTGATGCAATAGTAGCAGTAAGTGTCATCAAATTGTAGTCGTTGAACTAGTAGTAGAAGTAATAGAAGTAATTGCAGCAGTAGTACTAATCGCAGCAGTTTTAGTTGCTAGGCGTATGTGGCCAAGAATAACTTTTATACAAATCTTTCCTACTTTCACGTTATTTTGGTGAGTTCAAACAACTCCTTTGTATCCAAATGACTATTGGCGGTATCTTTTGCAGAAACAACAATTACGGCTGTTTGATTTTTGCAAACTGTCAATCTCAACCTTTGTAACCGGGTTTCATGTTGGCTTTGATGCCATGTAGCGTATGTATTCTACTGCCTGAGCACCTCTGTTATCATATCACACTGAGATGCTGACCAAGCAGCAGTGTTTGGATGGGGGGGGAAAAAATAACCTGACTGAAGAGTTCATCTCCCACATAACGGTGCAATGCTTTCATTGTTGAACACACAGAAGCTTGCTCAGTGAGCCCTCATGTATTATGCATGCACACCTGAGGAGTTCACACGTTGTACCACAAACACACGCAGAGGAAATGTTCAATGCAATTGCACCATTGAGGAGCCATTTGTCTGTCAACAAGCAGATGCTTCTACTTTAATCTGGCGTTGTGGAGCAAAGGAAGGTTGAGCTGCAGAACCTTCGTGAACCCCCTCGCTCCCCTTTTGGTATTAAGAGTCTTGTGAGGGCCTTGGAGTAATTTCTGAGTACAAGCTTGCCTCAAACATCCAAACATCACAACTCGTTTAAATCCAGGTCAACCCCCATGCGGAGGAACTCAGTCCGGCCCCGCTTGGCATGATATCCTTGAGCGCTAGTTACTCCACTGACCCTGCACCCCTTATAAAGGACAAGTGGGTATACTTCCCCCCACCTTTGTGAAAAGACATTAGATACGCCTGCGCAATCTAATTAGGTCCATTGCAAGTGGCGTGTTCGCAAAGAAAGCATGTCCAATGTGACCACAACCACTGGGCATCCTCCATTATTGTTCTGTTCAGTGATCACCCACATATTTGTGGTCCACTATTCGGGATTTCACCCACAGTGGTGGCTTGAGGTTCAAGTTAAATTTTTTTCCGTGAACACGCTATTAACATACATGTGGACAGTCACAGCGCCTCAGTAAGCCGCAGGGATATTTGTCGTTCTTTGCAGAGGATAAAGAATATATGCATTTGAGTATTGTTATACAGTATCATAAGTTTAAATATGTGTTCCTGAAAGGGCTATCACACTGAAAATTTCCAAGTGGGCTTCGGCTGTTTCTTTTGTCTAAAATGCTTGGTCTAACTTTAACTACCAGAAGACTGTATTTTCCTAGTTTGACTAATTAAAGGGGAAGTCTTGTTCAAAATGTTCTATCTGCCGCCAGTATTATAAACATATTTCTGGTTAATACTGCGTTTGTGGTACATGAATTAAGCAGAAAAATCCACCCATTTTTATCCATGTCAGGGGGCGGCCATTTTTGCCTTGTATGGAAACATGCTGTCGACTGAAAATGACATCACAGCGGGCTTTGAATCAGGATGCTGTGTTTCGACTCATAGCGCACGTAGAACATATCATTGTAAAGAACATTTTTGAGTTGACTTCCCCTTTAATGATGCCAAGAAACGTGGGCCCGTGGAGTCTTCCAGCCAACACAGGTGAAGAAGATCCTTATATTGTCTTGGTCATGCCCACACAGGAGCGTGGCTTAACCTATTAATGTGTTGGATTTTTTCGGGATGTTTGAGTTAACTTGTTTCAACTGGCATGTGTGCCAACGGGTGCAAACTGACAGGAAGACACGAGGCCATAGCAAGTACAAAGGTCACAGCAATATATTGGTCAAGCTCAAGTCACTTATGTGTGCCAAAGAGGCTTAAGACTAACAAGGCTGTGACATCAATGTTAGCTATAGCTGAGAAGGACAAAATAAAAGCAGAATTCATCCTATATAGAGGCAAAACTTCATTACCAACCTGACATCAATTATACCTCAACTAGTGTACTGGCTCTGCTGCGGTGAATGCAGCATACATGTCGTCAAACACAAATAATCCCCATATCCTTATCGACAACCGTTGCAACTGACTTTGGCCAACACTTGAAAATGGCAGATCTTGACCCAGGCTAGCGCCCAAGTCATGGGAGGAGCAACTTGAAGTGGCGGGGTGGGCATTATGTAAATTAGCCTGTCTGTCACAGGCCGCAAAATGCAGAATGGCTTTCTCATAACACATTTTCAGAAAAAGGCGGCTCACAAAAGAATTCCTTGGTTGTTTAATTTCACACTTGAAGGGTGACCAGGAACTCCAGAGACCTAACTATTTATATACAAGCAATTAAAAAGTAAATTTTCCAGAATATGTCTCGCCTCGAAAGTTTGCAGTAGTGTCCAACTTCACTCTATCATAATTAAAACTGTTTCTAATGGTTTGTTGACCGTAAACTACCGGTACATAGGGAGGCTCTTTGTGTGATGCAGTGCAGCTTTATGCCGCTGCATACAACAGTAATAATTACACTAATTTATCAATGGAAATTGTGTTCTTTGGACCATTTTCAGATTTTTTTTTCCCATCCTCCAAACACAGCAGATTGAGTTGATGCCAAAAAGCTAAACTTTGCTTTCATCTGACCGCAGTACCCCCCCCCCCCAACCTTGTGGATAACTGAAGGCGGATCAGAATTCATTAGAGCGAAATGCGTTATCAACTCTTTTCTTGGTGAGGAGGTCCCAGTTGCCTTCAGGTCATTAACATGATCATCTCTTTAGCCTGCTTATGTGAAACATTATGTTGTCAGTTAAACTACTCAACTCAACTCAACTGTATTTATAGAGCACTTTCAAACAGCCGTCGCTGCATACAAACTGCTGTACATGGAGCAACTATCATATATACAACAATAAAGCAATAAATCAGGAACCAGGACGGTAGAAAGCACCAAACAGTAAAACTAAGATCAAGTCTGAGTCATGCTGAGTCAAATGCCAAAGAATACAAGTGAGTTTTGAGGCGGGTTTTAAAGATGGGGAGCGAGGGGGCTTGCCGAATGTTCAGTGGGAGGTCATTCCAGAGAGAGGGACCAGCAACGGAAAAGGCACGATCCTCTCCTAGCCTCCATTTGGTTCTTGGTACTTCTAATAATGTCTGGTCCGCAGACCTGAGGCGCCGGGCAGGTGTGTAGGGGCAGATGAGCTCAGAGAGATAAGGTGGCGCGAGGTCATTTAAAGATTTGAAAAACTAACCTCATTTTGACGGTGGAATCGAAGATCACAACAGCTAATTCAATGTATCACAGCATTATTTTGTGGAGTGGCATATCCAAATGTATTTTTTAGACCAGGGAAACACTGGTTGGGTACGTGTACCCCTAAAGGTATGCGAGCACATTGCATGGAGTATGTGGAAACGTTGGATAAATTATTTCCATGATGATAAGTAAATATTCTCAGTTATTTCATAAACCGTCAATAAAATGGTATATGTGCACTAAAACCTATTTCCCCGTGGAGACAATAACCTGTGGCACAGCAGCTGCTCCAAAATGACAACAGTCCCATTAAAGCTAATATGACTGAAACAAAAAAGAGCGTAAAATTGATACTGTAGAGCAGGGGCCCCCAACCTTTTTTGCCCCACGGACCGGTTTATGTCAGACAATATTTTCAGGGACCGGCTTTTAAGGTGTGGCGGAAATAATACAACAAAATAATATGGTATGACCTGCATGAAAACTGTGGTGTTTTCGAAATATAATAATAAACACAAGGAGCGTCTAATCTGGCCGCAACACTCCGATCGCTATGGCAATGTTTAATGCCTTCAAAATACGATACAACGCAAATTCGTTAAAGTGCATGAAAATGACGACTCACCACAGCACCGAGCTTGATTTTCTGCAACCAGACGGTCCCATCTCGGGGTAATAGGAGACAATGACACCTCAAGTGTGTGGTTTATGTCCAGTCTACTTCGTAATTTTGTTTTCGTCGCCGTTGCTGCAGAAACCCCCCGCCTCACACAGGTAGGATGTCGGAAATAGCAACAGTGCTATTGTGGCGTCCGCGGACCGGCGGTTGGGGACCACTGCTGTAGAGCAGGGGTGCCCAAACATTTTGGACCAAAGATCTACTTTTCGATCAACCAACCTTCCGGGATCGCCCCTTACCGCGCGCGCATGCGCACACACGCACGCACGCACACCATGATGAGAAACAGCCTGACACGGAGGTATGCATGCACTTTTGCAGCCTGTTAACTATCGTAGCTCACACGTACCGTTTTAAAGTGCTTCCCTGGGCCGTCCTAGATTCCTATTCTTTGCCCGTACCATCGGTGAATTGTACACGAAGCAAACTCTGAATGAGAATAATGACGATAAAAGATATAGCGCAACAGCTCTGATCACAAGCTGCAATTGCAGACTGCTGAGCGCTAACAACTTCCGGTGACGTAATCACGCGCCACCGTAGGTACAAGATTTACCTGCTTTATTTTATTTTTTAAATATTTTTTTGTGAAAATGGGACTGATAGGATGATTAGGGTGCAAAGTACATTAACACAAAAAATATATTACAAACATGTACAATGACACACAAATGGTTGTTTGTTATTTTTTTCTCCTCTGCACTCCTCGGATCGACTTGGGACCTGTCTTAGATCTATCGGTCGATCAGGATCGACGTAATAGGCACCCCTGCTGTAGAGTATATCCGAATATTTTGCTGAATGTTTTGTTTGGGATATTTAACATTTTAAATGCCTGTTTAAAGGAGACTCATTCAAAAGAGCTCATTTTTTTTGGGGTCAATGTTTTGAGACTTTTTATTATGTACTGTTTTTTTCAAGGCAACATTGTTTATTTCTATGCTTCCTAGGAGCCAAATTTGTCTGAGGCGATTGGCCTCAGACAAATTGCTGAAAATGTGTTGGAGTCATGTATGTCAGCGTTCATTAATAGATGAATGCACTTGCAGAATGGGCATCCATTTGTGATAGAGGGAGGACTAACTTCGAAAAACACTCATCTGTAAGCCCCCACGACCTACCCCGTTGATCAAATTATTTTCAGGGGCATCAAACACGGCCTTTCGTCCTGGCATCTGTTGAGCTAGTCGCGACAGACGGTATTCAAACACTTTTGAGCTTCTATTCAGAGGACACTTAATTACACCTGTAAAGATTTTTAATTGGGATCCTGATTTGAAACCAAGATTGACATTCACATTCACACAAAAGACAGCAGCAGCAGCAGCAGTTACAACTAAGCACCTGTTTAGCCTGTCGGCCAACTTGCTGATGCACAAATAAGTAAGTAAATAAATAAAAATGAGATGAGGTCAGACTATTTGCCCTTGGTGTGATTATCTTTGAGCCACCGGCACGCCCTCGGTCAAAGTTAATTTGCCAGAAGTCGCAGTGGTGTGGACGGGATATTCAGATGTGGTTTGGGGCAATGAAGGCACACGGACAATAGGCAATCACGACAGGTGCATGGAGCAGAGATCAGTGTTCCCCCACTCGGGAGAGGAAAACAAATGCTGTCAGAATGGAGAAAGTCTTGAGATAACAACAATACAAAGGAAGAGTAGATCTATATAAACGGGTGAAGGGAGAAAGTCACATATCGTTAGCCTAACCCAGCAGACGTTGGATGTCAACAATATGACATCAAACGCTGATCAAATGGTGATCATAATTTGGTCAAAATTATAAATCAAAATTATATTAATTAATTTGACATTAATTCGCTATATGTCAAACAATTATTTTATTGATGTTATTTTGACATTACTTGCATGTCACAAAACAATAAATAAATGGATGGGAAGATCCTGCACCGTCTTGTAATGCAAACAGAAGGGTCTTTATTTATGTGAATGAATGTCTCACAGGATCGTCATCAGGATGAAAAACTGATGAAGGTCCTACGAGATGGACACGACCTAAATGAAGCTAATTCTGTTTGAAATACTTGACGGTGTACGAGATGTTTTGCATTCCTGCGTGGTTTCCTGCACATCACCTTTAAAATAGCGATTCTACAAAGTGTATTGTCTACAGTGGTGTAATTGTAATCTGGGTGGCATCATCTACGCTTAGTTGTGTTCAAAATTAACTCCCTTATTTTCTGACATGGCATTCTCTCTCAATGATCAAACATACAAAAAAACCAAACATTTTTATTCTCAAAGGAATCATACCAGGATGGATCGAGCGCCACAGCTACGCAGCTATGCTAACAAGTAACTGATGAACTACAGGTGTAAACGACTACACTCTAATATAAACAGCACGAGTGAACAAAAATGCAGAACAGAACAGATTGTCCATCATAGTTCAACATCGCTGTCAGCTACAGCCTGCAGCAGTCTTACAGCCACCACCACCTTTCCGGTCTGGCAATGAGCGCAAATAGGCCACCATCCGGAACGCAATGGCCGCCTCACTGGCTCCAGGCTGTAACTGCTGAATGGAAAAAGAAAAAAAGCTCATTTTGCAAATGTTGAGTATGAGGTCAATTTTTGTCTGGAGGAACTGCAAGCCTTGGAAACGAGTTGTGTGATCACCTTGTGACACTTGATATTGCGGTCCATCACGCTTAAGTGTTAGCTAACTGCTACCTATTAGCATTGGCTAATTACAAAGAACATTTTCACAGACTTTGAGTCAAGTTAAATACGAATAAATTGCACATTATTTGAAATAGTGGTGTTTACTGCAGTTGAGCGTGAACAGGCCTATAAACATTAACGTCAGCTACTATTAGTTGGCTAACTGTGATTAGCATCGCTTAATGTTACGTATTTTGAAACATTGATGCTACAGTCTTTACAATTAAAGGTCAATCTTCACAAGTGTTTGGTCCCGCAACACCGGTGTGCTGACGCACGCGACACATGGCATACCACCAGTGGATGTTAGGGATGATCGCCCATGGTAGGAGGTGGAGGGGAGACTGTGTTGGTAATTAAAAATGAGTCTGCTGTCCGAGGTTATGGACCTGAACCCGTGAACAGGAAGGGAGTTCAAAGAGCTGGACACAGAGGGACGGACTCAGCTGCAAACATCCGAATGAGGAGTTGTGCTGCTGAGCTGAGAAGAGAGCAAAAACGTCGAAAAACCTTCAACAGACAAGAGACTTGAGGACTAAGCAGAATGAAGATAAAGCAAGAGAATGCAAAATGCAGCACTGCAAAGATTTTGTGAAGTAAAATAGCTAGTGGGAAGTGCCATTTATTTAAATATTCACACATAAAATTCAAATCACTGAAGGCAATTCTGGGGGAAGAAAAAAGGGTAGGAGAAAGGGAAATAAGATTAATGTTATGTTCTAAAATGAAAGACATTTGCATTTGGTTTGACTTTTACAGCGGTGAACTCCTTTTTGCTCAAATGAATGAGAATACAGTCAGAGCGTGACTTTACACACAATCTTAAAATCAACCATGATGAAGACAGATGGATGGATAGATGGACAAATGGATGGATGGATGGAAGGATCAATGGATGAATGGCTAACGGTTGGGTATATATGTCGTTTGAGCAGTCATGAATGGATGGACGGTTATGGAGGTGGTAGGGGTGCAACGATATGCGTATTTGTATCGAATCGTTCAATGCGGTCTTCATGGTGCACACTGTATTGAACATGCTATTTTTTCTTTTGAAACAATTGCGCTGCAACCGCCCATTTCCGCAGTTCGACTGGGCTGCAAATTTGTTATGAAATTAGCAAGTGTGGGAATACCGTCAATAGTGCCAGAAGATCCGTCAGCCCCTCACTGACAAACACCCATTTTGCTGGCCAATGAGGAATGACAGGAAACTGTTAAAAGCTAGCGGACTAAGTACCCGATGAAAGTGGGTTTTTATCCGTCACGAGAATCGTCACTAACCGTCCAACGGACCCGATCACTGAGGGACTCCCGTTTCGCTGATGAAAGGCGCGCCGGACCTCGTGTGTATTTGTTCGTGGGGATGAAGACACCGGTGTTGCTTCTAGTGCGTCTTGTTTTTATTTATTTACTTATTTTTTACTTTATTTGGCTATGTGTCTGCTTGTAGCTGGTGCTAGGACTACCTTTGATTGGTTGCCAGGACAACAGCCATCTACACTCCTTATCATCAGCTCACTAGTCAATCAGATGTATTCCATTGTCTTGATTTACTTAGCAATGAAAGTAATTTAGATGTCAACATACAAATGAGATCTTGTATGACTGTTTGTCGTTGGTGAATGAGTTATTGTTTTGAACGGCTCTTTTTGGGGTAAACGATGAAAATCGATTCGCAGCTGTGAGATAGACGATTTGGTTTTTTGTGACAGTATTTGGTAACATTGACGCAATCTCCTTAAATGTACAAAATATAAAGTGCAACTTTAGAAAATAACACTTCTCCAAAGCTTGGGTGTAGAATTTATGAGTGTATATTGTGATTATTTGACTTGTACTGTAACCGATGGAAAAAGTCCTGGAAAAGTCCTGGGAAGTCCTACAAAATAATTTCAAGAAGAGAATGGGAACCTTGATACCAACATTGCCCTGTGAGGTAAGGATGAAGAGACAGGAAGTGTTGCACTTTAACGAATTCAAAAAACAAAAGTTCATCAACTTGTTCATGTTTTGGGTCAATGTGAACTGAACATAGTGTATTAACTATTACTATATATATCTAAGTTAAAAACGTTATTGTATTTTTTTTAAGTGGATGACAATCATAAAAAAAAAGTATTGAAAAAAATATCAATCCATGACACTAAAAGTATTGAATCAAACTAAAACTGTGAATTTAGTGTACTGCATTGTTGCACACCGAGTAGGTAGGTATGGCTAGGTCAGTTGGCCAGTGAACCGATTCTTGATGGATAAGTACACTGAGAAAAGTTTTTGGTGAATTCGCTCAATTCTACTTTGTCAAGTGATTGCCCAAAATAAAATCATCTGGATCCAGATATTTTTTTTTATTTTGTGCATTTAGTTGACCTCCAGCATGCCTCCCATCCTTGTGAAGAGAAGCAGATCAGATCACATCATGCACTTGACGACATAAAATTGAGTAAATTCAACAGAGCGTTTTTTTTTTCAGTCTAGGTCGGCCAGCCAGTGAATGGATAGATTGCCGGATGGATGGATGGATGGATGGATGGATGGATGGATGGATGGATGGATGGATGAATGGATGGGTAGGTTAATCAGTGAAATGACTGACCATTGTATTGTTACTGTAGGTTGGTCATTCAATGTATGGTGATTAAGTGGGTAGGTCAGATCTCAATGGATGGATGTTCAGTCGATATTTTGTGTTGCAAGACCCTTATGACTATATTATGCTAAACTACAAAAGGCATCGGTTATTGACATGGCTCACTTATTTCACACACACGGGTGTGTTCTTTTTCGTTTCGTCACATAACCTTCCAGGAATCATGCATGCCCGAGAACATGCACTCATATGAAAGCTCAATGGGGAAAGCGACAGGTCAGTATGTTGTTCAAGGACACTTTGACAGAGCACGGACAAAGTGTGTGTGTTTGTGTGAGCCCATGCAGCTGTGTGTCCGCAGCCTTGAGATTCCGTGGCTGTAAAACAGCTTAGCATACCACCATGGTGACCCCGTCAGCCTGATGAAGAACAAAGCAGCTCTCTATTTTGCTATCAAGTGTGAACGTATAGCATTGAGGTGGAGATGGGTGAAAGGTCCAGTCCCGTGTGTGTGTGTGTGTGTGTGTGTGTGTGTGTGTGTGTGTGTGTGTGTGTATCAATCCATTTCTATTAAAGCACTTTGGCCTGCCATGAGTTAAAATCACATCAGCGGGAAAGAGATGAGACATAAAGAAAGCTAAAAGGACAGAGAGCGCTAATGAGGACTGGCGCGAATCCCGGTGTCTCCTTCGGACAATCAATAGCACTCTCCTGCTGCAAACATCTTATATAGACCAACGCTGATTCATAAGCGCAACTATATGTATGCAACCAGAGTCATTCATTTTGGGCCTCATTATAAACACGAACTAAATTACTTGTTTTCCATTCATTTTCAGAGGTAAATGTGAATTCCAAACTCCAAACTGTGAGGCAGGCATGCTAGCCACTACTCCACTGTGAGCGGGCGCATTTTCAAGTTGCTGATTCGGGTTGGAATTTTGCTGAAAATTGAAATGATGCTTGACGTTTTTGATGTACAACAGAACACGAACATAATGACTTTTCTTCATACATTGTCATGTCTGTTGAATGTGCGCTCTGGCAAAATTATACAGAAGTAAAACATCATTTCTGCCCTTCAGTTTGAACCTTGGATGTAAACAAGTATTTGCCTACATTTGATGAAACAGCAGTGTTAGACTGATATCAATTCATATTCAACGCCGAAAAAAATTGAATTCTCTGAAACTGAAGAGGACACGTGAAGAAAAACATTTGTTTCATTTTTTTTCCGCTTATTTGTACTGTGCCTGTCACACTTTCTTTGACTGCATTCGTTTTCCACCAAACTAACAGGATACAAAAGGGGGAAAAAAACAAGTTTGTTTTTATAATCTGCTGGGTGAAAAATGCTTTTGCGAGGGAATTTATTTCTATGATACACCTTTTTTCTTTTTTTTGGGGGGGTGGCTCATGAAATAAGACAAGACACATCTTTGAATTCAGCAGGGATAAGAAAACAAGAGGAGTGTCTTCACAAAACAATAAAGTATCTTGATGCATTTACACATTTATCCAAACTAGATTACAGCATACCGCCACGGTTTAAGCAGAAGGTTTGTCAGTGTCTTTCACAGACTGCGCATGCATTCTAATGAGGATGCAATTTGTCCTGACCGACAATAAATAAGAGTCCAGCTCTACTGGGGCTCGGTACTGAGGGGGCAGTATATCCTTGATATCATTATATTGTACCTCGTTGCCCAGCTCCCTTTGTCTGTACGGCTGCGCTAATCACCGGGGTTACAATCAAACAATTGATTTAACATGCAGGTGGGGAGGCGGCGCTAACAACCGTGTCTCAGCTGTCAGCCGCAAGACTGAATCCATCAGCTTCACCTGGTCACTGGAGGAAAAAGGTACAGCGCCGGAATGGCAATCAAAACAACGGTGGCCCGTCACTGATGCCAACAGACACCTCATTTAGAAGACTACGACGCACAGGGGAGACGATCCCATCAAGCATCTCAACACCGGACCACCATTACAAATCTCCTGTTATGTGGCGGGTCAAATTAACCCGTCTTAAAGTTTGACAGTGACACGAGCACCCAAGAAAGTGGGAGAAATATCTTATTTAACCACTCTACGTTAAAGTAGCATATGCACATTTTTCAATATTCACAAAATAATTACTGGTACATTCAACAAAATTAAGTCAAAAAATGTAGTGGGTCAAGTTGACCCATCTCAAAGTTTTACAGGGACACAACGGGCTAAAAGGGAGACGCATTTGGCTCATTAAACTTATTAATAATAGGTACACATTACAAATATTGACAAAAGAAATATTTTTTTCAAAAAATGCTGACATCAAACATGTAATGCATCAGACTGACCCAAGACGAAAGTAGAAAGAAACACATGGACTCAACTCAAGGCAGGAATGTCTTATTTCAATTTTCTTTTCTTTTTTTTTGGCTTAATAGTAGAAGCTTATTTTCCAAAACTCAAAAAACAAATTCAATTTCATCAAGAATTGTGATGGTTTGGTTGATGTCTTGCAGCAGGTCAGACTAGCCTATGATCATTGTTGGTGTATCAAAGAAACAAATCAAATAGGAGGGTGGATAAGCCTGGTTCCATTTTGGGAACCTAACTTTGAGGCTTAACCATTCATGCATCCATTTTCTGATCTGCTTATCCTCACAAGGGTCGCGGGGCGTGCCTATCCCAGCTGTCTTCGGGCAGTCGGTGAGGGACACCCTGAACCGGTTGCCAGCCAATCGCAGGGCACACAGAGACGAACAACCGTTTGCGCTCACACTTACACCAAGGGACAATTTAGAGTGTTCCATTAACCTGCCATGCATGTTTCTGGAATGTGGGAGGAATTGGAGTACCCGGAGAAAACCCACGCAGGCAATGAGGAGAACATGCAAACTCCACATGGGAAGCAGCAAAAATATTTCAATCAGCAGCAAGTCACATTCATCCAGAAACATTTTTGATGTACCCATGAAACAAAATCTAACTGCTCACCTACTGCCAATACATCAAATCAGAAACTTGAGGCACCACGAGCAGTATTTTCATCACACCATCCTATATTTTTGAATAATATGATTGAATCCTCAATGTGGGAAACGGAAAGGGGCTGCTACTTAGCATTAAATACAACAGACACCCTGTCAAAGGCAGCGGTGAAAACCACCCGTAATGACATTCAAGTGACAGATGACAACCAAGCCTGCGCGGTAAATATGACCACAAGGGAAATCAGAAAACATCAATACAGCAGGAGAATCCATGTTGGGGGACGGGGGGTTGGAATGACGAAAAGATGAAGAAACGGCAAAACCCAGCACTTTCATGTTAACTCGCAGGAATTGGTATTCTTTTGACAAGACTACATTCAGATCTCCGACATAAAATTAGAAGCTGAAGACGAGGCGAAAGTGAGGCTTGAATATCAATAAGCCTGTTACGTAACATGCCACGAGAAGACCACACTTACATTGTTCTGTTTTATCACTGCATAAAGACACGACAGAGATGCTGAGTCATGCACATCCACACAACAAAAGGGCAAGAAGACTCTCACTTCTTTGCTCTGCGTTTTAATGAACGACACATACACACGCACACATTCACAAAGCAACTCATTATCATCTTTGGAATCTAAAGCAGGAGCTGTTTGAATATACACTTGCAAAACTTGTACCGAATCTGTATACGGTAGACTCACTATTCACAAAGTATAGGGACAAGGCCGGCACATTAAAAAAAAGAAAATCCACATGTAACTGACGGTCAATATAAGTATCCTGCTTAAAAAAAAATAAAGTGAACACTTAAACAGCACAATGTAATTCCACGTATCCCCTTTATTTTTTGGAGCAGTTTATACTGGAGAAACAATATATAAAGATTTATAGATTTGTTTATCAACCCCCAACAACCTTGAAAAAAATTTGATAAAACCCCAATAAGCATTTTCCATGAGCCCCCACCAAAAAAAAAAAAAAAAACCCCTTTTTGAAACCATAAAAAATATTGACAAAAATGTGATAAAACCCTAAAGAGCATTTTCCATGAGCCCCCACCAAAAAAATAAATAAAAAATAACCTCTTTGAAACCATAAAAAATATTGACAAAAAATGTGATAAAACCCCAATAAGCATTTTCCATGAGCCTCTACAACAAAAAAAAAAAAGAAAAAAAATGTCAGTCGTTACATGTCGGTAAACAGTTGCTGTCAGGACAGTGGTGAGGGCAAGACTTAACAACTGGCATGCTGGCATGTACAGTAGAACGCCCAATGACATGACAAAGAATAAGTGAAAAGCCTCCGTGTGAAAATGAACAGGCTAAGGAAGCAAACTTGTTCATCCTCTGAGGCATGCGATAATTGCTTTGGCACTGCAACAGCCAGATATAGCGTGAATTCTCAATGCAGTTACACAGAGCACACCAAAAAATTGGCCTTTTGCAAGCAGAAGTACATCAAAACATAAAATACCCAGCACAGCAGACATAAATCCAGGAGGTCCAGGACTCCTATGAAATTCCAATGATTCATACAGTTTGCTCCACATTTCAGTAATTCACTTAGGTTCAAAGGCGCTATGCTGATCACAGCTCATAAAAAAGTATATTCTTCAGCTAAAAGCCTCCCAGTGATACTAAAAGAACCACAACAGTGGGAGTTCAAAACGCGGGGGAGAATATCAGTCGGTATTAAATAATGCGGACAGGTGAAACAATTCAAGAAACACTCCAAAGAAAGACATAATCAAGTCGTTCGCCAATGGTGCCTGCTGAGAAACAATGCGGTAAATTAGGCCTTAATTGAAATCAAGTATTCAGAAAAGACTAATTTTCGAGGCTGTCAACCTGTTGAGCCGACAAAAAAAGAGGTGGGGTGCTCCTACCTATGCTTGATGAATATTGGCAGAGGGGGAAGAAAGGCTCTCTGACATCTTTTCATCCTTTCATGCACTTCAAAATTCTAATAAAGTAAAGCAGGGGTGCCCAAGTTCGGTCCTGGAGAGTCGCTATCCAGCCTGTTTTCGATGTCTCTGTCCTGCAACACACCTCATTTAAATGATCAGCTCTTCAGCAAACTTTGCAGAAGCCTGATAATGATGCTGGTCCAGGTGTGTTGGAGCAGGCAGACATCAAAAACAGGCTCTCAAGGACCGGACTTGGGCAACCTTGATACAAAGTAATGTAAAAACCGGAACACATGTTTGATGACAATCAAACAAACCACTATTCCCGATTAATGAATTGATACTCAGGATGAAATATTGATACTTGAACTAAATCATCTCAAACTGCTTCAAACAACAAAGCGTGTCCCGGGAAAGTGGTTAGGACTGCACGACTGTCCGTGTTTTATGTTATGTGTTGTGTTTATTATTTTACTTTATGTTAACTGTTTTGTTAAGCGCTTTGTTACAGCTGACGCTGTTGTGAAAGCGCTATATAAATCAGCATGTATTGTATTGTATTGTAAATATGTTACCACGCTACAGTGATGATAAGAATTATTAAAGTCTAAACATACAGGATCTAATGTAAATCATACTCTAAAGTGATATTGTTCTAATACAGTCAAGTTGTCTATGGCGATGTTCAAAATTACCGGATGATCAAATGAGAAAAAACATAATCCTATTGTTAGCTGTCCTTCACTTAACACGTTTGATTACTGATATGGGTTTGGACGATATCGTTCTGTATTTTACTTGATATCGCCCATGACAAATATTAAGGACCCTATTTTTGTGCCGGCGTGGAATTTTCTTTCTTTTGGTATTTTGTTGGATCGGCGCAGGTGGAGGAGGGCGTTTGCGCCATTGTGGAAAGGAGCGCAGTCAACTACTAGCTAATCAAAGCGGGTCTCAGTTCATTCCCTTTAAATTGAGCAGAGAGAGAGGCGTGCGGCGTACGAGCCGGAAAGACGTCCTGGAGTCCATGCAAGACATCAGTACGTGCCAAGTGGGTTTATAGCACATGGGACAGCAAGATCTCGACTTGCGGATGATCTAATGTTGGCCGCTATGGATGGGCACTTGGAAACCACCATTCACCCCTTTACGGGCATTCAAGTGGTTTTATATTTTATACAAAGTAGTCATTCAATTTGAAAAGTTGACATGTCCAAATATTATGTTGGATTGATCCCTGTGAATTCTGCCTTCCAACACCATTGGTTGCTCACATTTTCGGGTTGTGTACCTTTCATGAGGGTGCATACATGACAGCTGGAAGTGGACGAGAGAATGCAAGCAGCCAGAAAAGCACACAAAACAAAACAACATATCAAAATTAACAATGGATTAAACTAGCCAATATTAAAAGCATGATACGTTGAGGTGATACCATTTTCCCCCTGAACTGTTATCCAAATGTAACTCCTCGTGATTCATCCACAAGTAAAAAAAACCTCCAGAAATTGCCAATTGCAAAAACATTTTAGAGTATCAATGCAGATCTCTTATTTATTGTTTTTTTTTTTTTATTATCCCTCCGAGAGAAACAAAAGCGAGTCGCTTCACCTTGTGAGAGACTAAAATAAAAGTTGAGGATTGTCACTCATCAGATTGGCTATCCTCAAAGATTGCTAGTTGGCAAATCAAATTTTTTTTTCTTGTTTCAGCTGCTAAGGATGATCTTTAGGGAGGTGGAATTTAAAATCAGATGAGTCGGCTCTCCTGTCCTGGCGAGCATACGCGCTTTCGATGAACCATTCATCCGCCTTGCCCTAATGTCGGAGCCCCGCCACTGACTGATTAATTCCCGTGGCCTTACAAGTGAGCAGCCACTACAACACAAGGACAAGTGCGTTGTCTGGGCTCTTAAAAGGCAGTAATAGATGTTCACAGAACTACCCCGGTGTGTTTCTCTTTTTATTCACATGCAATTTTCTCCTCCTAATAGCGTGAGACGCTGCCAAAGCATTTGTCACTATCTCATTTTCTACATTGCGAGGATGAGTACACTCGCAGGCATGTTAGTTTGCCTCTGATTTACTGGAGGTACTCGAATCTCTCTTGACTGTTACCATCCTCGTGGTGGTCTAACAAGGCCAACACCGATGAAAAATAGTTTTGAATCATTTAGTGCTCATCCGACAACGATGATGTCAAGAGAGGAAAAAAAAAAAAAACCTAGCTGCTACAAAACAACAAATCATGAAAGCAGCGATGAAGGGGCCACATCATGCTTTTCATTGTCAATCTTCAAAATGTTTATTGAACTTTGACACCATACTCTTCTAAAATTAGATGGCGGGAAAAATACGGCTTGTCTTCCATCTGTTTGTGATAATGTCTTGCATTTGGGGCTTTTTTGGGGGCAAATTCCCAATTTGTCTAAGTACGGAATTTGCCGGAAATTCAAACCAAAATGGCTGACTTCCTTTTCATTTTCTTTTTTGTGCATCCAGCAAAATTTGTATTGATCAGTGGGGGATAATTTTTGTTATTTTTCCACAGGGTCAGTTTTGCAGAGGCACATTTGAGACCTATAAAATACATTCACCAGGATGCACGCGCTTGGAATAATTGGTGCGTTACCAGGTATCATAACAACCAGAGAGCTGTCTAAAGGTCAAAAACAAGCAATTTTCTCACCTTTCAAGACCATAAATATGGAGAAATATCTGTCTCCGCTGTGACGTTTACATTTATCAACGTTTCCATCGTTTGCTGCCAGCAAAATACATATTCGTCAAGTATGTTTTCAAAGTGTAAGCGTGGGAGAGTGTCTCGACTAGCTTCTCGGTGAAGTAGTAAACCGCTGTAATGACTAACACAACCATGCAGATGGTGGCATTGCATCACTTTGGATTCCAGATAAGCACAGCTTTTAAGTAGAAGTCGCGTCGGATATGCATAAGCAAAATGCTAATATGTTGGAAGTCTGAAAAGTGTAAACACCTCTTCCTCAAACAGATTCTGTACCGGTATATGTTTGGTATGTACAGAATGTTTATTGCGGTCGAAGTAGTATAAAGTGTGTGTCACAAGTGTGATTAAAAAAAATGACCCAGTATACCTGGAGTGAATGATGAACACCATGTAAATAAAAAGCCACTGATGTTCAACCTGAGCCAGACAGTGTGTCAGCGTCACTCTTGGCATGTTTCTAAATTGTTTATCTGGTCGTAAATTATTTACCAATAAAAAGCCCTTTTTATGTCTTGTTTTTGTTCTTTATAATATGAGGTGTCACAAAAGCAAAGAATACAAGCGTCAAAGTCCAAATGCCAAAAATCGCTGTTCCTTTTCACTAAAAGTTAGTTTCTCTACTTTTTGGTCAGAAATCTTCAGTTTGGGTCATTTTTCCATGTTCTCCTGCAGGAGTTTTTGTGATGAAAGAAGTGACTACACTTTATTTCTGTAACTTTGCTGCTGAATTGTGACAGACAGAATTATTCTGTGGTTCTTGAAAGAAATACTCCAAAATGGCTGAACTCAACTTAACTGTATTTATAGAGCACTTTAAAACAACCACTGCTGTATACAAAGTGCTGTTCATGGAGCAGAAATAATTCATACAACCACAAACATCCATCCATCCATTTCCTTATCCGCTTATCCTCACAAGGGTCGCTGGGCATGCTAGAGCCTATCCCAGCTGTCTTCGGGCAGTAGGCGGGGGACACCCTGAACTGGTTGACAGCCAATCGCAGGGCATACATAGACAAACAACCATCCACGCTCACACTCACAATTGAGAGTGTTCCATTAACCTGCCATGCATGTTTCTGGGATGGGGGAGGAAACCAGAGTACCTGGACAAACCCATGGTATCGAACCCTGCACCTCTGCACTGTGAGACGCACTAACCAGTCGACCACCAGGCCGCCTCAACCACAAACAACAAAACGATACATTTACAAAGACAGTTGAAAGCACACAAAGAGTAAAACTAAAAATCAAATCTCATGCTGAGTCAAAAGCTAAATAACTAAAATGACTTTTAAGACAAGTTTTAAAGATGGGCAGCAAAGGGGCTTGCTGAATGGTCAGTGGGAGGTCATTTCAAAGAGAGCGACCATCAACGGAAAAAGCTCGATACCCTCTAAGCCTTTGCTGAGTTCTCGGTCCCTGTTATTGTGTCTGGTCCGCAGACCTGAGGCACCAGGCACGAGTGTATAGGCGGAGGAGCTCAGAGAAGTAAGGTGGGGTGAGGCCATTTAAAATTTAAAAACAAAAAATGGGATTTTTAAAAGAATTCTAAAATGTATAGGGAGCCAGCGAAAGGATGCCAGCGTAGGAGTGATGTGCTCCCTCTTATGAGTACCAGTCAAGAGGCAAGCAGCAGCATTCTGGACCAACTGGAGATGCTTAATGGAGAACTGGCTGACTCCAAAGTAAAGTGGATTACAGTAATCCAGCCGGGATATGACGAAGGCATGAATTACTGTTTCAAAGTGCTCTTGAGAAAGGAGAGGTTTTACTTTAGCCACCTGCCTAAGATGAAAGAAACTGGATTTAACAATGGCACCAATTTAAAATCACTGTCCAGTTTAAGACCCAAGATCGAGACTGTTAGTTTCAGATAAGGAACCAGGGGGCCCAAATCCGCAGGATGGGATGTACAAGGGCCACTTGGACCAAACACCTTCACTTCTGTCTTCTTTTCATTGAAATTCAAGAAATCTAGCACCTTCCAGGTCTTGATTTCCTCCAGACAGAATTAAAGTGGCCTCAATGAGAAAGCGTCTTTTTCTTCTCATAGCGACATAGATCTGTTATGCCGTCCACCGATATGTTTTACATGTAGAAACACATTTCAAATACAAATTCAACAAAGTGAAGATAGACAGTCTTTGTTTTTTTGTTTTTTTTACATTGGCCTTGGCAGTTGAAGTGATTCCAGTGATTTGTGCATGTTTGGTGAGTGCAGCTGAGCTGTGGCTCCCAGCCAGTAGGACATCACTAACGAGCATGTTCTTGAAAGGCTTTTCAAAGCACGATCGATAGGCCACCACGCCGGGCCCGGCTAGGCACGCGTCGGCCTCAAACCACAGAGCGGCAGCTCCCCTGCCCACCACTCTTTTCATCTTGACACGCTCGCATAGCGCTTACAGTACCTGTCATGTCTGCTCCTAAACGGCTGCCATCGCTGCATGCCAAGTGCATTGCCGCATTCTTCATCTTTCAGCTCGTGCAGCTTTGACTAATTGATAGCGAGACAGCACGGTAGAACACAAAGGCCTGGAAGGAAGTGTAATAGTTTGTTACTTACCATAGTTGAGAAGAAGGAAGTTACTTTATCCAGATTTTTCTTTAAATGATGTAATTAAACATATAGTATGTTGCTTGTGGCTCACAGAAGCATATCTCTGGGAGCTAAACAACCAAAATTATGTTACAGTGGAACCCTGGTATTCATGGGAGATAGGAACCGGCTGAAAAGCCGTGAATAAATGACACCAGTTGAAATGCATTGGAAAAATAAAAACATCAACACCCCCTCCCCCCTAAAAAAAAAAAAACAATCTTCCAAAAAACAGAAATCGTTTTCCATGAAAAACAGGCGATGGGTAAAAAATGAATAATATTGATTTTCTTTGTGGCGGCCCAGCGCTCAAGTGGTTCGCGCATCGACCACACGGTGCAGAGGTACCGAGGTTTGATTCCAGCTCCAGCCTTCCTGTGTGGAGTTTGCATGTTCTCCCCGTGCCTGCGTGGGTTTTCCCCGGGTACTCCGGTTTCCTCCCACATTCCAAAAACATGGGTGGCAGGCTGATTGAACACTTAAAATTGTCCCTAGGTGTGAGGGTGAGCGTGGATGGTTGTTCGTTTCTGTGTGCCCTGCGATTGGCTGGCAACCGTTTCAGGGTGTCCCCTCCCTCCTGCCCAAATACGGCTGGGTTAGGCTCCAGCACGCCCCCAACCCTTGTGAGGATATAGCGGTTCAGAAAATGGATGAATGGATGGAATTTCTTTGTTTTTTAAATCCATAAATATGTGAATCATCGGGTGCCAAACCATGAGTACACTGCAAATCTGCTGGGGTTAATACAACACCTAAGTTGTTAATTTTAGCACCGGCAAAGAGTCGGCATCCAACACTACTCGGTTTTAAATTAGCATAAAAGTGTGAAATGTTCAACACCCAATATTGCGCTCGTTTGAGAAATGGTTGGAGAAAGAGTCATGGAGAAGTTCTTTGAATGGTTGTTGAGGTCAACAAATGTCCCTCACACAGACATTACGTGCATGAAAAAAAGACTGATCCATTATTGCTTCGGTTTACCCGAGAAATGACCTGGAAGTACATAAAAAAAATGCATTATGATATAGTATTTATAGTACATGCGCAAAAAAATGATATGATATCGTTATATAGCTATATGGCAATCATTGCGAGGCGATGCAAAGTTTAGTTGTTTTTTTTTCCTTCCATGTTACTTCACCTACCACCGGATGATGGCTCGGTTAGCCTCCAAACACTCCCGGAACACGAGTGAGGGACAATCTTATAAGACATAAGACAGTTGGGTGTTTGACGTCCTTGGTTGGTAAGGGCCAATATCGGGACAAAAACAGCCCGATTGCCTTTATGTGTGTATCCGGCCTTAAGATTAACACTAATGAGTGAGAACTTCAGCCATTACGGAAGGGCATGGTTTCAATCTATAATGCACACCAATCACGGGTGAATTCAGGAGACACCACATTTTAACAACGTATCACTGTCACATGCGTGACTACACTGGCTATTACGGAGTGGTGTCAATACATCACCGAAATGTTACTGTCTTCCAACTTTTAATGCAGGTATATTTGCAGTGCAGTCCACTGTTTACATTTTCATTGATCAGCCACGCTGCAACAATTGCCAGGTTCTTGGGGGTTCGGTGTCTAGTTTCATTTTGCAGAAAATGCATCACATGATTCATTCATAAAATCTAAAATACTTTTGTATGTCATCATGCTCAAGCTCATATATCGTTTTACCCAACTGCAGAGATTCCAAAAAATCTCTTTGGGGCGAGAATTATTATTATTATTTCTTTTTTTTGGTACAAGCATAATTCCAAATAATATTTTGCTCAACTGCACAGAATTGGGGACAGGCTAGAGCATGTATTTGAGATTTGACTTTGCATTTTTTGCTGCAATTAAATTTTCTGTTGTCTTGTAGAATGTTTTTAAGTCCATCCAAAGACGTTTTACTGGTTGAACTATTTGCTTTTGCTTCCACACAGAGAAGCCCATAACACTGTATACCATTCATAAAAATATTCGTTTTTTTCAAATCCTGTTAAAATACACCTTAATTCTTGAAACACCATTATGGACTACAGTTTACAGATGCCACCTACTGTCTGCCTTGGGGGTGGGAAACGAGACCACTATTTGAGGAGTGGTGCTTTTTTTTCTTTGTGTAATTAATACTGTATATGTGTGGCATTTGCTCAAGTGGAGGTAATACAGGGATTTCAGAGTAGCATCCCCTCTCTTAGATTATGTGCAGATCTTCCATTTCCTATAGTGCTTGTTCTCATTAAGGTCAAAGCTGACGTACAGCCTATCACTGACTTTGGGCGAGAGATAGGATAGACCCTGGATTGGTCATCTGTCACTCGGAGAGCACATCTATAAACGACCACTTACATTCACATCTAAGAGCAATTCAGTGTTTGGTGTGCCGAATGTGCACGTTTTTAGAAAAACAACTCAAGCACAGAACATATAAAGGATATAAACAAGGTTCTGAAAATGAGATTTGAATCACAAACCTCAGAACTGTGAGGCAGAAGGCCGAAGCACTTTTCCATCCTGCTGCCGGTGCAGATCATCATTTAGACTCATCTTAAGGTTTTTTCATGATTATTTTGCAGCTCCCCATCGGAGGCTGTGTGTATTTATAGGATTGTTTCACAACATCTGAGAGCATTTGGAGAATTCTTGGGAAGTCGTCAGTAAACAACACTTTCCTCTTCACACTTGCACTTTCAGGAATCATATATTCGTCACAATCTCCTGCCCCCTAAAACAATTCTGTCGTCCGTTTTCAAGTCCTAACAGACACGTATGAGCGCTCGCCAGTAATCAGAGTACCGTATTTTCCACACTAAAAGGCGCATTGGATTATGAGGTGCACCTTCAATGAATGGCCTATTTTATCATTTTATTCATACATTGGACGCACCGCGTTATAAGACGCAATCTACAATGCATCCAATAGATGGAGCTACGCTCAAGGAAATGCCAACATAACGATCAGATGTCAGGAAAACTTATTTAATAAAGCGGCGACACAGTTCACTTAACCAACAGCAAGTTATAACATTGACTCATTAACGATGATTTTTCTTGCCGCTGCTTTATTTCCGTGTTCAACTGCGTAACCGATCGCCTTAAGTCTGAACTCTGCGTTGTAAGCATGTCTCTAGCAAGGACCCATTTTGGGGTTGAAATATTACCGTAATGACCATACACAAGGCGCATCGGCTTTTAAGACGCGCTGTGAGCTTTTAAGAAAATGGAAGGCTTTTAGGTGAGCCTTTTAGTGCGGAAAATACGGTACGTATGGGAAGCTACTCTGTATCAGGTACTTTCCGAACTAATCCGACTCTTTTCTGTCGGGGCTGATAGTTCATGATGAGGGAAATAAGTGAAATCAAAGCACAGCCTGTGAAATGCTGGCCTCCATCTTTTGCCACCGCGCTCCATCACTTCCTCGGGAATGGAGTGCAGTGACGACTTGTCCACATTTGGACCATAAAGTCAACGACCAAGGCGGAGCATCGAGTTTATGAGAATGGAGCGTGGGATAAAATGTAATAGGTGGAACTGCTGGAGTTCGCTGGAAATTACCTTTTTTTTCTTGTTTTTAACTCAGGTTTGTCCAAGGCCTGTTAAAAAGAGGGGCAGGGACAGGTCGCAGTGGCTTTTAATGGTGTCCTGAGGCGACTTGCAATTCAACAAGGATTGCAGACCAAAAAGACTGGGTAATAACCTCGAATAAACTGACTAAAAATGAGCATAAACTATGCCAGTGTTTCCCAACCAAAGTGCATATTTTTCAAAAGAAAAATCCCACAGTACACTACCAAACACAAATGTCAAACAAAGTAGATATTCTGAACAAACTATGGCGTGTGCTTGTGGTAGGACTTGAAGCTATCACAATACGTCATAGACATAGATGAACAAAGATAAATGAGTGTGAAAATAACAAAATGTATCTTTTGTGAGCTTCCTTTTTTTGTTTATCATCTCTCTAAGTGAGTCGTTTAGAATTTGGGGTCTCTAGTAGTGTCTGCTCACTAGAGTCGCAACCCCATAGCTCTGACCCCTCTGCCTTGGAGATGAGGTGAGCAGTGGCTCATTTTCCTTGAGCCAGCATTTATCAGCTAGGCCAAACAAACTTGGGTGAACTGTACTACAAATCTTGATCTGTAGGGTGTTTAGAATTAACACTGATCTGATCGATTGGTTCGATATTGATCGATATTTTACAATCGCTGTTCGAATGTAAAGTCATAATTTGCACGGTCTATCAATGACATCCGTGGTCGGATCCGCATTACAGTAGAGACATTACAGTGAACACAACCTTGTTCACGTCGGGGTCATTCTGGGCTCTATTTTTAGCCATATATAGGTAGAGAGAGCGAGAGAGAGAGAGAGAGAGAGAGATTACAGTAGAGACATTACAGTGAACACAACCTTGTTCACGTCGGGGTCATTCTGGGCTCTATTTTTAGCCGTATATAGGTAGAGAGAGAGAGAGAGAGAGAGAGAGAGAGAGAGAGAGAGAGAGAGAGAGAGAGAGAGAGAGAGAGAGAAAGATCATTTTTTGAACAGCCTGTCATATAGTCTATCAATAATGACTTAATAAGTTTTGAACATATTACCTTTCAAGAGCATAGTGCAAAGGAATGAAGCTATAGTGGCCATTTTGAAAAGAGGCCGGCCTTGAATCTCCTCCTGGTGCTCAGCTCTAACCAAGCATGGCCCATTAACAGCACTACAATTGACTAACTTTAAAAGAGGCTTCTCTAATTGGAAGATAAAGGAAGGCTTTTAGTGTGTAAGACCCAATTACTGCCATGCTGTTAGCACCTCTCCGCTGATTGCATTCATTAGCCGGAATCGCTACCATCCCCTCTCCTTTGGTTTCTGTCAAAATACCCTCTCCAAAAAAAAAAAAACACCTTTTTTCCAGCCTGTTCCAGAATAGCTGGAAGTAACTCATAAAGAGTCGAGGGCTAATGGGTTTAAATTTGAGTTGCGATTAGAGACTCGGCGCTGGGATAACAGCTGCCGGCGGATTCGCTCTCTAATACCGTTTGCGTCCGACGCGACACAATGAAACACAGAGCAATAATACAGTAAGTACGGTGGAGCATGCCTGAAACCACAATAATGACATGCAGAGTAAACATACTTTATCGCATAAAGTTGTGGTTCACCTCATTTCAGTAATAATTGTGACATTGGGACAAAAACAATGCCGGCAGCTGTTGTAGTGAGCTAACCAGCTGACATATTAGAAAGCATACAAGCTGGCTGATTAAAAGCAACCACTCTACAAAGCACCTACAGAATAAACCTACCCAATTACGGTACTGTATTGGCCCGAATATAAGACGGCCCTGATTATAAGACGACTCCCTCTTTTTCAAGACTCGAGTTTGAAAAAAGACTTTTTGAACACCAAATACATTTTTATACAGAAAATAATTACAGTGCATCTGAAACAAATGATTATAACAATATATTTGAGAGAAAAAGCATGTTATTTTGCCTCATTCAAATCTAAAGTGCAATCACATTCGTAAATGAATGGCTTCTGGTTTTTGAAATGTAAATTACATCATAACTTCTCCTCAGCTGCCGGTTAACCTGGCCGATCTTCGACCCACTTTTCTCCAGATTGTCACTACGTTTATTATTATTATTTTCTTCTCTTTTCATTCTTACCGCTATTTTTTTTATTTTTCTTCTTTGTGCTACCGCTATTTTTATTCGAATCTCCTCCTCGATCCCCCAAATTGGGTGATGTTTCTGTTTCTGTAAGGTCAGGCACGAAGTACCCGTGTGTGCACTACGAGTGCCCTGAATTTGATGCAATTGCGGGATGTCGCTAGGACTGGCTGGGAAAAGTGTATTTCCATCCCCCAATGGCTCACAAAGGAACAACCCCCACTACCCTACAAAATACCTTCCATCCGTCCATTATTGAGACGCTTATCCTCACGAGGGTCACGGGCGTGCTGGACCCTATCCCAGCAGTCTTCGAGCACCTCAAAAATAACCCCCTCTATTTTACAGTCTGCTATTGTGTGAATGTAAAATGGCTGCCTTATCCTGGCACTTCAGAACACAGATCCCGTTGACGTATTGCAACAACAGAATACGGCACCCTCCGGTGGCATTAATGGCTAAGACATCTTTAGTGACATAGAATGACCATTTGTAAAAATAATAACAATAATAATAACAATAAAAATAAAACGAAAAAAAGGAACTGTTACAACACATGTGCATGCACATTATGCATTTGTGTTTGTTTTCATAGAAATGGCATATTGAGCAATAAACAAAAATCCTATGTATCCAACAACACTTATAGGTCTAAAAATCAGAAAATATCATATGGGACACAAAACGGTAAAGCCGTTTAGGTGTAAAGAGTGTGAAAGATATTAATGTCTGTTTTTTTTTTCTTCGCAACATCGGTGTCTAATGAATGATAACAGCTCCCATTAATTCAAATATTCATATCAGAAGAGTGTAATTGATTTTCCAAATGAAATTGTGTGGGTTTTATTGTTATTGAAAAAAATTAAGTGAAAATGATTCATAAATGTGTGTGTGGAGGCGGGGGGAATTAATTACTTATGGTTTTCCTGTAGTCAGACTGAAGTCCATTGAAACTAAGTGTGTGGAAAGAAGCATTAGCATTCTCCCCATGTCCCCTCTCACTTGGTTTCAGAAGCGCACACAAAAAGCATCCAAGGCCACACACGACCACTCCGCACTCATCTATACAGCTGCCATTCACACGCCAATCGCGCTGGACATTTGACGGTTTTCTAATCTAGGGAGCTGCCACAGCGAGACGGGGGGCAGGAGGGTGGGGGGCGAATCACTTCTGTCAACCCCCACAGCACATCTCAAGCAGCATCCACGTCTCCGTCTCAATCTCCGTCCGTCATCGTCTTCGTCGTGTCGCCCACCCGGTCACATCACCACCGACACTGCGCAAATATCGTGCCCATGCGGTGCGGGGAAACTTGCTTGGTATAAAATGGCACGCTGAAACTGAGTGGGGCCTCTGTGCCGAACCGGTTGCATGAAACCACCACTCATGCATTCACCTCGCCTTATACAGTATGACACAAATTAGCACGCGACAAAATAATCAAAGAACACACACACACACACACACAAAAAAGCGCAAAAAACAAACCAAAAATACGAACCTCAACAGCAAATAACAAAATCACAAAAAAAAAAAAAAACTAAACACAACAGTAAAATAAAAATCAAAAACAACAAACAAATCAGAAAACAAACCAGTAATTGCAACAGCAATTCCAGCAAATCCAAAATTTTATTTTTTATATATCTATATATATATAGATATATATATATATACACTAAAAGGAACAGTGAGATTTGTTGTGATTCACCAAGTGTAGAGAACTGCACCTATAATGATTTAAAAAATATTTTTTGCCAGATTGATGTATACGGGTAAGAATTAAGGATCATGAATGCAATGATCAAGATTCCACTTTGTTATGTTTGTATAGTGTCAAGATGATTTCTGGGCAAAACTGAACTTTCACATGCTTCTACACACCATTTCAAATTCCTGAAATAACCGGAAGCCTCAAAGAACACAACAACTCGTCTACTGGTAGTTGCTTTTAAAGAAGATCAAGCACATGATGTTGGATCCTGTCATTAATTTGGGCTCTGGAGAATCTTTATTTTCAGGCGTTAACACGTTAAAATGAATAAGAGGGGGAAACAGCTCAATGACATTTGCATATGAAAGCAAAAAAAAAAAAAACAAGAGACAAAAGCCCAATGTAGCACAAAGTCTGGCTCGAGAGTAAGCCATTAGGGTTCATACACACTTTCACAAAGCCTCCACCAAAAGCAAATATGGAAATACTGCACTGAATTTCAAATGAGAGCTTATACACAGTTGCGTGCTATTAATAAGACCGCCCAGCCCTTGCGTATATGAGTGCGTGTGCGCGTGCACATGCGTGTGTGTATGCGTGTGTGTGTGTGTGTGTGTGTGTGTGTGTGTGTGTGTGTGTGTGTATGTGTGTGTGTGTGTGTGTGTGTGTGTGTACCTCAATATCAACCTGACAAGACACAATTTGCAGGAGCATCCAAGACCCGTGCTGCCTAATGACTTGTATTTAAAACTAGACCAGTTCACGACCTGCAAACGCCTCTGCTGCATTCGTTCCTTCTTTTCTGTCCCAATGCATCACGCAGCCTCGCCGGGAAATGTTTTCCTCCTGTCAACATTTCACTCTCTGCCATCTCAGTCTAAACAAGCTTGAATGCTGTTTTCTTTTTTTCAAATACTTGCGCCGCGCACACACACACACACACACACACGCACGCACGCACGCACGCACGCACGCACGCACGCACGCACGCACACACACAATTGCAGTTCAGTGGGAAAAAAAGCAGTTTGTCAAATTTGAACACCCAAAAGATTACAATTCGTTGTTTCCCCAGATCGATTGGTTAGCATGTTGGCCTCACAGTGCACAGGTGCAGTGTTCGAGTCCAGCTACCTCCTTCCTGTGTGGAGTTTGCATGTTCTCCACGTGCCTGCGTGGGTTTTCTCCGGGTACGCCGGTTTCCTCCCACATTCCAAAAACATGCGTGGCAGGTTAATGGAGCACTCAAAATTGTTCCTAGGTGTGAGTGTGAGCGCGGATGGTTGTTCGTCTCTGTGTACCGTGCGATTGGCTGGCAACCAGTTCAGGTTGTCCCCGCCTACTGCCCGAAGACAGCTGTGTTAGGCTCCAGCCCCCCAGGCGACCCTTGTGAGGATAAAGTGGATCGGAAAATGGATAAATGATGAATGGATGTTACTCTAGGGGAAAAAAATGCAAAAAAATGCAAAAAAAAAAAAACCTACAAATGCCGTAAATGCCCCCCTCCACCCCCCCAAAAAAGACGACATGTCTAAACATGGCAAACTCAGTGCTTTGCCAATAAAGTAGATCAGGCTACATGGGATTAGATACTAATGTCGTGGTGAAGCAGCATGAGGTTCCTTGTCCAAGGCTATTTTTGTAAGGTGTCATGGCCACGTTCTGTTAGGAGACAGAGGCGTTCCGAGTTTTCCTGCTGCGCACATGTTTGGCATCACCATTGTTGGGACTATTTAACTATTGTAGCTCACAAGTACCGTTTTAAAGTGCTTCCCTCGGCCCTCTAGATTCCTATTCTTTTCCCGTGCCCTCGGTGAATTGTGCACGAAACAAACTCAGAATGAGAATAATGATAACGATAAAAGATATAGCACAACAGCTCTGATCATAAGCTGCAATTGCAGACTGCTGAGTGCTCACAACTTCCGGTGACGCAGGTCACACGCCACCGTCGGTTCAAGATTTAACTGCTTTATTTTATTTTTTTTAATACTTTTTGTGAAAATTAGACTGATAGGATGATTAGAGTGCAGTGTACATTAACACAAAAAATATATTACTAACATGCACTAAGACACAAAAATGTTTTGTTTTGTTTTTTTCCTCCTCTACAACCCTCGCGATCGACGTAATGGGCACCCCTGATCGAGATGCTCTCTTATTACTCTCATTCTGTTTTTGACACTCACCTTGGTTTGTTTTCTTTGTTTTTTTGGCTCTTGCCTTTGATTATGTTCTCTTTTATTCGAGTAAGTAGTTCTTGGTGGGTTTCAATGTATCCACGGTTTGTTTTCCACGCGGTTTGGTCTGTCTTGTACTTTTCTTCCAAGCTATTTTTATTCATGTTTTTTTCTTGCCTTATGCAAGCGCTTTTTGTTTTCTTTGCATGATTCCTGGCTTGTTGTCCAGCGTCATTATTTCTTTGTCGGCTTTGCACCAATTTTTTTTGTCAATAAATATTTTTGTTCCTCAACCTTCCTGAGTCTTCATTTGTAGGGTCCGATTCTGTCCAGAACCATGTGGACCCCCCAACATATGCGCTGTTCCAAGTAACTTAAAAAAAAATAATAAAATTGTCATCTCAAGGTGACAAATTTGCATCCACTTTGCTTTGATTAAGAATTACCCAAATAAGCACACTCTTATGTTAGCTGAGCCATTACTGACAAGTCCATGTGAAGACTCTCACTTGATTTCAAAGTCATAAAGAGGTGAATACTTTTGTTGTAATTTGGTCGTTTTAGCGTATGGTACTTGTCCTTATCGAGGTCTGGGGTGGCGCTAGAGCCAATCCCGGCTGATTTGGCAAGAGGTGGGGTACACCCTGGGCAGGGCACATATAGACAAACAAGCACGCTCAAGTCACACCCGTGGACGATTTAGAATCTTCAATTATGTAGTATTATTTATTTATTGTGGTCAACTTTGGACGGCCCGGAGTATATCAACAGCCGTGACTCCAATTTGACCCTGAGCGAAACATCATCAACCAACGTCATGACAGAGCTGATTGTACAGCCAAAAGGTACTTGTTAGCAGACTGACATCCTCGCCAGACCATTTTGGCCTTCGCCTCCTTTTTTGCCTCGGCACTCTTTCATGACTTGCTAATGAATGTAGATGCTGCTCTGGGGCTGGGGGTGGCGGTCTTATTAAAGGCACTGATGTGAAAGCGCGGCATGCTTGGGTCATCGTCAAATTCAACGGCTTTGGCGAAGCCCCTGCCTTGGTAAACAGAGAGGGGGCTAAAGAGGTTTGTTTAGATGGCCCACCTTCACTTGACCTCCGCAGAGGCGGGCGTGATTAGTGAAATGTGTCGCGGCAGTGGGGGTGCAAGGGTGCGCTCGCTGCTAATAACCCACGCAGCGACACAAATGCACAGGCGGCGATTTAAAACTGCGGATTAACTGATTGAGCCAATATGTTTGCAGTCGAACAAATGGGATTAATATGAAGGGTGTCACTGTCAAAAATATACATGAATGGTCCATTTAAGGCTGGATTTACACTGCATGGTTCAAGTAAAACTGATCCGATTTTTATTCCTTTCCGAAGACACAATTGTGGAATACATCACTGAAGCGTAAATAGATAACCAATGCCTTGAAGATCTCTTTACAATTGCAAGTGTAAATTTAAAAAATGGAGATCCTGTTCTCCCTTGTTCCTCGTGGGAGTTATGTTTCAGATCCAACCACCAAACACAGAGAACATTAAAGACCTTGTAAAGAGAATTCTGATATTTGGTTTTAAATACATTAGACATGTTTGAAGATAATTGCTGATAACCTGTGCAAAAACTGAGAACTACAGGTCTGTATAACTCAATTATGGAGAATTAGAGCTCCATTTTCATGACCGGCACAAATTGCGGCGAATGGTGTCATTTGCATGAAGTCAGATTATTGCAGGTGTTGGTAATTCCACAGCCGCGCACAAGCAGGCATATTTAAAAAAGGGTAGGTTGCGCCGTTGTGGACGCTGAATACAGCTGACTTCACCACCAACCAAAGCAACTCTTTTTTTTTTTTTTTTTTTTTTTTAATGTACTGCACTGACACCACGCATGGGGGCATCTCTGTGTGGAAAAGGACTGTGTGACTGATGCATTGTCACTGCACATGACCGGTGTGGCAACAGACAACATAAGCGGGTAATCTCATGAAATGCAGAATGAGCCGGTGAGAACCCCATGCGACTTAAATATGTCTGCCAAACTCATGTATCTGCCCCCAGCCCTGTTCTTTTGGGGTGCACCATCAAGCAGTTACATTTGCTGAATATTGCTCATTTGGCCAAAAAAAAAAGATAGTGTCTTTCCGGTAACAAGAAATTTCAGCATAGGGTCAGTAGGTCGGACAAAGTTTTTTTTTTTTAATCTTTTTTTTTCCCCATCAAAAATGTAAACAAAATAACCATAAAACATAAAACAAGAAGACATTGAACCCACCGCTCCGCGGCCGGCGCCGCCGCCTGCCGACCGTAAAGTTTTTTTTCGACGTAGAAATTCTCGGTCGGTCGGGTTACCGGAAACATACTACTTTTTTTTCTATGCCTTATTAAAATTCTCAATTGGTGATGCCGCGGCCGAGTCCGCAGGCTAAGAGAAGCTGCGAAAGACTATTAGCTAACCACCAAGTCACCATGGAGCCAAAAAAAGTTCAAAGTACAGCCGTTTTGATAAAAATGAGAAACACCACAGGATTCAAGAAAACTATGAGAATGGCAGATTCACCTGCCAAACAAGAACATCTCCTCCGTGTCTGTCCTTTAAGAGTCTTTACAAAGGTTAAAGTGAGGTTTAATTTCCATTTATTCCTTTCATTTCTCTTCTTTTCATGTTCTTTTCTGTGCGTTCAACTATAGTTATTCACAGTACGATGTAGCATTGTCAATATTTTGGGGATTCTGGAATTCATTCATTGTCATTTTTGATGCAAAGTATTGCATGAGTTTTCGAATGATTCAGTTTTAGCCAGACATTTTAGAACAGATATGTCACAAAAACTGATGTTGAACGATACAGTAAGCGTTCAAGTGATTTTAAGACATCCAAGATACGAGCACCGATGCTAAAATTTTAGGAAAAATGCCCTAAAAAGTCTTACTAAAATTCCCGGTAATACAATGTTCATGCGGGCTAACCACAAATCTCGCAAAATGTGCAAAATGCAGGTTTTAGGATTGAGGGATGAAGCCTAAGTACTTTGGCCACGTCCACACAGGAAGGCTCCAGCCCGAATTTGAACCCCCAACTTCAGAACAGACTTTGACAAATATGATCAGAAAAGCACTGGTGTTTTTACTTCAGCACAGCAAAATTCCCAAAAAGTTTGAGGAAGCTCACTTGGGGAACTGCGATATTCTGAGTATATTATAGCGCCATTTCCAATGAATGAAAACCAAACCCGAACTCATTAATTCGTGGGAACTACAGCAAAATCTGTTTATTCTGCTTCTACTGGTTTATCATTTGCCTATCGGTCTCACACACACACACACACACACACACGCACACGCACACGCACACGCACACGCACACAACACACACACACACACGTACGTTCCCTCCAGGTGCAGTCTCTCCGGTCACGGATGCGCGCTTTTTGATGGTCTGTCCGATCAAACTGTTTGGCTGGTGGGGGTTTGGGTTTCAGCGACTGACTGAGGCGCCAGTTGTCGTGTGGCGGAAATGAGGCTCATTATTTCAATGTGTAGTCACACTTTCTGCCCTCCCGCCTTAGGACCAGGACATCTATCCATTAAAGGAAATCACTTTGAAAGGGCTTGTCCTTCCTTGAACACACACTTACACAAAACGCACAGCAACACACACAATGATGCATGGTCACCAATACTGTATTTGTGCACAAAAACTTTTTGACTGCTGAACTATTTAATGTGGACTAACACAACTTTGGGGTGAGTGCACATGCACACACACAAAAAAGTGGGCCTGCTAAATGTAACATTTATATCCTTTTTGTCTTCTACTTTCTCCCTTTCATAATTTTGCTGCTGTAAGTTGGGAATTTCTCCATTGTGAGACAAATAAAAGTTTTCTTGTCTTATTTGTATTACTTAAGAGCAAGGCTATTACGAAATACCAATATAAAGTAGTCGGAAATTGTCAAGGCAACCACTGGTCAAGGCAGCATTTTGACAGATTGGAGCCCTTTGATGACCGTAGAGCAGGCTTTTTGAAACGTTTTATGTACACCACATTACAAGGGAGCAAATAAATAAATAAAAATGTAAAGAAAAGCAGATGTACCACGAAATGCTGGAGGAATGAAAAGTTACGACAAGAGCGACTATAACCATGAAAGAGGCGTCTAGAAAATATCTCTGGCAGGAACAGCGAGCAAGGTCAATCATCAGACAGTGACGAGGCAACTTGGATAGACCTTTAAATAAATACATGGCAAGGTTTGATTGCGAACGAGAAATAGGTGCACCACTGAAAAGGCACACCCTCACTCCACCCGGTGATGAAAACAAAATTAAATTGTTGTCGTTGTTGTTGTTTTCATTCATTCTGTTTAATTGTTGTATGTTGTCTTGTGAGGGAAGAAATTTCATCTGCTTTGTATGTTGCACATACAGCACATTTGACAATAAAGTTGAACTTGATGCTTGACTTGATAAGGACGGAGCAGAATATGATAACCAGTGGCTCCACACTCTGAGTGGCGCCTTGATTGATTAAAAATAAATTAAAAAATAATTGGGGATGGATTTTTTTTTTTTAAATTTACAAACCCCTTATCTCCCAACAACACTGATAAACATTCACTGTACATTTTCCATGAAAAATTGAGTTTAAATAATTCATTCCATAACCGTGGGGAAAAAAACAGTTGGATAATATTGGAAAAAATATGGAAATAAAATGCACACAAAAAAAAAAAGGCCAATGTGTGAATTAAAGGGTGCCAAACTCTGTTTATGCATTAACTGTGGTTTTAAGTTGTAATCTCATCATTCACTTGGTAGAGAAATCGTTGCATGCAGGGACATACCAATGTGGCTCCGGTGCGATGACGCACTGCTCAGTTGTCCCCAAAGAGACAACATGCAGACGGTCAGCAGCAACACCTTTCTGCACATTCCCCACAGGTCCCGTGCTTTCATTCTGTAAAAAAAAAAAAAAAGACTGATGAGCAATGGTCAACTTTTCAGCAACACGCTGTTTACTTGTGAACACGCTCAGGTCGAATGACAGCATCAGCATCATTTTTGTGTCAAATCAAGAAAAAATATCACAATGCTTTTATTTTCTGATACCACACAAAAACAACCTGAAGTCAGACGAAAAAATAAAATCCCTTCGCCTTTTCATCGCCTCGCATGTACGCGCTCACATTCGACAACAAGGCGCTCTACAGTCGCCATGCCAGAATCTATTCAAAGCGAAGTTGCATTTTCAAAGATAAGTCCAGTCAAGCTAGCAAATTGTATGTCACAACTGCGCTGATAATTGCTGATGCAAACAAAGGCATTCAACTGTTTACATCGTGGGGAGGGTTGAGAAATGCCGGGCCCAAGTGTGTCACTGGCCCAATTTAGCCCCCTGAGTCCCAACACCAAATATAAGGAAAAAATGCTTTAAATCTGTTTAATGTTATATCGCCATAACTCAGGACTACACAGTTCTCAGTCTTTGCACGTTTTCAACAATTATTTTCAATCATGTTTAGTGTTCTTTGAAAGAAAAAAAAATCTGTGAATTCACTTTCCAGGGTTTTTAAATACCACATATATCAATTTGGATCATTATTATTAGATTAATGAGGGTATTGTGATGAAAGTATGTCACAGATGTATGTTGTTAAAACACCTGGGGACTGTTTTCAATTGTGAGGGAAAAATGCATAATATGTCTCCTTGAAGACTTTGGCTTCTGTTCTGTCACACCACCCAACGGGAGATGATTCTGAAGGCGCATTCCCCAAAGGTGCTTCATTATGCCGGTGCAACCCAGGAGGTTTTCAAGTGTTCTTTGTCCCAGTTGTATTTGGTCGGCGGCGCTCTCCACCTCCAAGTGAGAGGCCCATGGAGAGCTCAACACAAGCGGTCCAATCAGTGGCTTATCTCACTGCCAACACCACTGCCCTGCTGGACTCTTTTCCTCTCTCTCGTGTGAGAATCAAATCAGAGCTCTGACTTTGAACCGCGTTCCAGTGCTGCAACTCAAATTAGTCAATGCATGTTTTTTTTTCACATGAGATTAACTCCCCGCTTCCCTTGCAAGCACTGGCAAATGAGGGCATGGTATTTATTTATATATTTATTTTATTTTGCCGTGACTGCCTTTGTACTGACTGCCAGAGACTCTTCATTGGAGTAAGATGAGAGAGGTGATGCATTTTATAGAAGGAGTTACGATCACAGAGCTTGGAACATGACCACTGCATTCCTCGGGGTACAAATTGGAGATTTGGGGAAATTTTACATTTAAGGTCATTCTAGTTGTGATGTTAAAACCTAAAACATGTCCTGCAATTTATACAACATTTTTTTAAACATGATATCTGTTTTGATAGGGTAATTGTTAATCAGAGCTGTTGTGTGCTGATGGACAATAAGGATGACATGCAAACCCCTTGACCATCAGTTTTTCGTGCACCGAAACTATTTTGTTGCCGGAAGGGAATGGTGACCCCCATTTACGGTGGGGAACCACGCGCTTATGTGTTATGGGAGCAACAACCCGGGTAAAAACTGTACAGCATGTACATAATACTATGCAATGGTTCAAGTGTGGCATCGTGGCTCGACTCACTTCACAACAAGCAGTGGTTTGGTAGATCATGAACAAATCTTCAAAAAAGAGGCTTCAAGCTAAATGATGCTGCTCCTGGTTAAAGATTGTCAAACTAGACATAAAACAAAGGAAATTGCAGATTGTGTGTTTTAAACTGCCACATGGCTTTGCCTGAAGAAACTCTGTTTAGCTTAATGCTAACATACAGTGCAAAACTCCATAGATGGGCTCAAATAGCATCAGTATTTGAGTGTTATAAACAGGGGTGCACAGAAGCGGTGCGCATGTGTGCATTAGAACAGGAAATTGAATATTGCGCCGCAGTTTAAGTCTGTCATTGAGCTTTTGCGCACTAAGGATAGGTCAGCCCAGTCTCAATTTGCTGTCAAAATAGCCATGACAACAATTGCTTCAGAGGGATCAACTTCAAAATAAAAGCCACTTTGAAGTTGACCCTTGTGGCACATTGCATAGCCTTTTAACAACCGTTGTGGCAGCTGGCATGGCTAGGCTGGCTCCTGCTAATGTAATGACTACATTTACCGTGTGAGGGCGGCTGAATGGCTGAACGTGTCACAGGACCACTGTCACTGCCATCCATCCATCCATTTTCCGATCCGCTAATCAAAAGGGTAGCGGGGGGGTACTGGAGCCTATCCCAGCTGTCTTCGGGCAGTCGGCGGGGGACACCCTGAACCGGTTGCCAGCCAATCGCAGGGCACACAGAGACGAATAAGCATCTGCAATCACACTCACACCTCGGGACAATTTAGAGTGTTCAATCAGCCTGCCATGCATGTTTTTGGAATGTGAGAGGAAACCGGGGTACCCAGAGATAACTCACGCAGGCCCAGGGAGAACAGGCAAACTCCACACAGGGAGGCCAGAGCTGGAATTGAACCTGGTACCTCTGTACTGTGAGGTCGACACGCTAACCACTGTTTCACCGGCCCGCCATTTTTTTAAACATGATATCTGTTTTGATAGGGTAATTGTTAATCAGAGCTGTTGTGTGCTGATGGACAATAAGGATGACATGCAAACCCCTTGACCATCAGTTTTTCGTGCACCGAAACTATTTTGTTGCCGGAAGGGAATGGTGACCCCCATTTACGGTGGGGAACCACGCGCTTATGTGTTATGGGAGCAACAACCCGGATAAAAACTGTACAGCATGTACATAATACTATGCAATGGTTCAAGTGTGGCATCGTGGCTCGACTCACTTCACAACAAGCAGTGGTTTGGTAGATCATGAACAAATCTTCAAAAAAGAGGCTTCAAGCTAAATGATGCTGCTCCTGGTTAAAGATTGTCAAACTAGACATAAAACAAAGGAAATTGCAGATTGTGTGTTTTAAACTGCCACATGGCTTTGCCTGAAGAAACTCTGTTTAGCTTAATGCTAACATACAGTGCAAAACTCCATAGATGGGCTCAAATAGCATCAGTATCTGAGTGTTATAAACAGGGGTGCACAGAAGCGGTGCGCATGTGTGCATTAGAACAGGAAATTGAATATTGCGCCGCAGTTTAAGTCTGTCATTGAGCTTTTGCGCACTAAGGATAGGTCAGCCCAGTCTCAATTTGCTGTCAAAATAGCCATGACAACAATTGCTTCAGAGGGATCAACTTCAAAATAAAAGCCACTTTGAAGTTGACCCTTGTGGCACATTGCATAGCCTTTTAACAACCGTTGTGGCAGCTGGCATGGCTAGGCTGGCTCCTGCTAATGTAATGACTACATTTACCGTGTGAGGGCGGCTGAATGGCTGAACGTGTCACAGGACCACTGTCACTGCCATCCATCCATCCATTTTCCGATCCGCTAATCAAAAGGGTAGCGGGGGGGTACTGGAGCCTATCCCAGCTGTCTTCGGGCAGTCGGCGGGGGACACCCTGAACCGGTTGCCAGCCAATCGCAGGGCACACAGAGACGAATAAGCATCTGCAATCACACTCACACCTCGGGACAATTTAGAGTGTTCAATCAGCCTGCCATGCATGTTTTTGGAATGTGAGAGGAAACCGGGGTACCCAGAGATAACTCACGCAGGCCCAGGGAGAACAGGCAAACTCCACACAGGGAGGCCAGAGCTGGAATTGAACCTGGTACCTCTGTACTGTGAGGTCGACACGCTAACCACTGTTTCACCGGCCCGCCACTGTCACTGCATCACATCAAAAAGTGGACAGTGGAGAGCTGGCCTAGAGAGCTATGCTGAGTAAGCTCGTTCATCACAGCATCCAATAATGCAAAATTTGAGGTGGGCAATTATTTTTCGAACAGGCGATGCAACTCAATTATCTTAAATATGAATTGTATGGGTTTTTTTAAGTACCGGTAAATTGTTTTGTTTTAATAAGCTGCCACTGTGTAGTCCTGGTGTTTTTTATTCGGGAAATTAAAACTGAAAAGTTTATTCATTTATATTACAACAGCATATCTACACATATGATGAATATATTTTCATCCATGGGGTCGATGGGTTGGTCAAAAAATGAGCACCAAACAACAAACTGGTGCTCATTTGTTTTTAGGGGTACCCCTGGTTCTAACAATTTAAGCAACAGATATTTGAACACAAATGGTGGCGCAATACATAAAGACTGTCAATTTAACAATACTCAGAGGCGTATTTTATCGATTTCGGAAAAACACTAATAATATTGAAGCTTACTGAGTCAACTTTCTATTTGTGTGTGTCTCTATGCCTATGTCTATGTCTGGCCAAGGCAACACCAGAAGGAGCAGCACAATGTCCACTGAACTGAAGAAAAAAATGTTTCAAACTGCCTAGTTCTTTCCATTGTATTGAATGATATAATTTGTGAAAGTACTTATAAGGATCAATATTATAGAACGGTACCCGTTTTCTACCAAAAACAAACAAACAAAAAAAAAATGTGGTGCTCGTTCGGCGCCAGGGCCAGTGCTATGCTTAATTGCTGCTTATCAAGTTCTTACAAAGAATATGTTTGGTTTTCCACCGGCAAAGAGCCAAGTGGGAGCTATGTTAATACCGTATTGGCCCGAATATAAGACAGTGTTTTTTGCATTGAAATAAGACTGAAAAAGTGGGGATCGTCTTATATTCGAGTTCTAGACATTATACCCATTAACGACGCTAGATGGGGCCAGATATCATTGAAGCGAATGCTGAACTTGACTCCCCAGGCCAAAGTGAACCCCTGCCACAAAGAATAAAAATAAAAATAGGGCTAGCACAGAGAAGAAAAATAAAAAATAGCGGTAAGAAAGAAAAGTGAAGAAAATAATAGAAGAGATAACAGAAAATGGAGAAACATGGGTCGAAGATTGGCCAGGTTAACCGGCAGCTGAGGAGAAGTTATGATGTAATTTACATTTCAAAAACCAGAAGTCATTCATTTACGAATGTGATTGCACTTTAGTTTACATATTTAAATATTCAGACATTAAGATTTGAATGAGGCAAAATAACATGCTTTTTTTCTCTCAAATATAAAATAACATTTTCTCTCAAATATATTGTTATAATCATTTGTTTCAGATGTACTGTAATTATTTTCTGTATAAAAATTAATTTGGTGTTCAAAAAGTCTTTTTTGAAACTTGAGTCTTGAAAAAGCGGGTGTCGTCTTATAATTAGGGCCGTCTTATCTTCAGGCCAATACGGTATGTCATCATAAAGCGTACAAGCGTCACTGCTTACGTCAACATTTACCCAAGGGTGCCTGCGCTATTAATACTACTACTACTACTACTACTACTACTACTACTAATAATAATAATAATAATAATAATAATAATCATAATAATAATAATAATACATCTTAGACGTTATTAGCATCTGCTAGGCAACTTAGCATAGCATCCATTATATTTGTATGTAGTACATAATAGTCAGGGACATGCAATCAGCAAACGCTTATATCTTTCTTAATCATCGTAGATGATCACGAGGTTGGCTGTGAATTGCCGATCGCTCTTCACATCCATGATCGCTCTTCTGGCGGGACTCAATTGTGCCGGAGTGATTTGCTCAACATGGAAAACTTCAATGTGTCCAGAGAGTCATTCTTCTACATCTGCGATCGTTATAACTCCACTCCCTGCCCATCGACCCCTGACGTAGTTGGTGTCCGAGTTTGGACACACGTTTCTATTAGCAGGGCGGGATGCCAGGCCGGTGGCCTTTGTAAAAAACAAAATTTATGTACAATTCATCGAGTGTTCTGGCAAAGAATGGGTATCTGAAGGGCAGAAAGAAGCATTTTAAAATGGCACACATGAGCTACGATAGTTAACATGCCACAAAAGTGCGTCCCATGCCTCTGTGTCAGGTCTCAACGAAGGTAGGCAGTGATTTTCAAAAACTCTTGTGTCTACTTTATTTTTCTGTTTCATTCATCTTAGGGGACGTTGTGGCTGTTGCTCACTTTGGCATGCGTGTGTTCGTGCGTGCATATGTGCGCGTGTGCGATAACGGGTCAATCACAGGAAGTTGTTTGATCGGAAAGTAGATCTTGGGTCAAAAAAGGTTGGGCATCCCTGCTCTACAGGATGCACTGCAGAGCAAAACAAACATTTAATCATGGAGGCTCATTGTGTATTTGTAGCCAACTTAGTCATTTTGATCGTAGGCTAATGTAGTTAATAAAGATACATAATAATAATAATAATACATTTTATTTATAAGCGCCTTTCAAAATACCCAAGGACACTTTACAATCAAAAGAGCAATAAAACCACAGATAAAATTATAAATAATAAAAGCGATGAGTTTAAACTGTATATGCAATTTTAAATAGGTGGGTTTTAAGATGAGTTTTGAATATAGGAAGAGAGTCAATATTTCGGATGTCGGGTGGGAGTGAGTTCCAGAGTTTGGGGGGGCAAGATTATGAATGGCTTTGAATGTGAAGAGGAGTATTTTGAAGTTGATCCTCAGTTTGACAGGGAGCCAGTGCAGCTGTTGGAGGATGGGGGTGATGTGATGGAAGGAAGGGGTTCCAGTGATGATACGGGCCGAAGAATTCTGGACCAATTGAAGTTTATGGAGGAATTTGTTGTGGACACCGAAGAGAAGTGAGTTGCAATAGTCAATACGGGAGGTGACGAGACTGTGGACAAGGATGGCAGTGGAGTGAGGGGTGAGAGAGGGACGGAGACGGTTGATATTGCGTAGGTGGAAATACGCGGACCGGGTTATGTTATTGATATGAGAGTGGAACGATAGTGAGCTATCGAGAACATACAGCGTGTGTTGCCTTCAGTATAAAGCTCATAAAAGGCTTTTAATTTTTTGCGTCTTCAGACATATTTGTTTCTTGTTGTTTTTGGTCCAATGTGTCTCTTTCAACATTTTGTCTTGTTTAACTTGTTTAAAACTGGCACACTTGGTTTCATTTCTACTTGACAAAAGCCAAACAAATTAAAACTGCCATGCATATTTTTAGTTTGAGCCCAAATTTGATTCAAGATCCATGTTGTGTGGATGTGCTCAGGTGGCCCGACAGAGTGCGCTTATTAGAGAAACGATTTCGGCTGACGGATGATGGCGGCGCAGAGACCAGGTGGCTCATCACCAAAACCCTAAACACATTTAATAATACTTTTCACCCATCTTGTGAGCAGTTTGTCATTTCCTCAATTAATCAAGCCAGTGTTTGATCCGATTACACTCCAGCGGTCAGCACACAGTCGATATAAAAGTCACCATACCATAGCCTTTATGAAAACTGTCTGTGACAATTTGTTCAACATACAACAAAAAGTGGACGCAGTTTTTTTTTTTTTACAAGTCGATTTGCAGCAACTCCAGCACCGACTGAATGGCTCACACAAAAACAAAGGCCAGACTCCACCGACATCTGACACCCAAGTGAATTTGCAGAGTTTTAAAAGGCATGTTATAAAAAGAAGAAAATTGGCCAACATATAGCGTAAATATTTTTCTAGATTTTTACATAACGTTCCGGCGTCGCGGTTTGCAAGTCAACAGGGAAGAGGAAAAGGACCTACCCCAAAAATCCTTCCCAATAAGTAGGAAGCATAAAATTGTCCAAGCCACCGTAAGTGTTACAGTCAAATTCCAAGTGGGCCAAACAAACAGTCGTACTTCTCACCACTCGTTTATACGATTACACTACTTTACAAGCTTCGGCTCAATGATGCGAAGTTGATGTGATATGAATAATAAAAAAAAAAGCACAATTAGCTTTGGTTTTATGACCCTTGCTGAGGCCTTGTAGTTGCTGCTCTGTAATCGTGCTTCCGTTTCACAATCTCTTTTTATTTTCAATTCATGCTTTGTAAATGTGTGCTTTATGTCGCCTGTTGTACCCCCAACGCAATTTATGTGCTGTTAAAAAAAAAAAAAAACAACAACAACAACAACAACACTTGCCCGCCTTGATATGAGCAAGTGCTCTATTTATTTTTTTCAATTAATCCACTTTGTTATTTTGGGATAACGAGCTGGTGCAAGATGGCTTGCTGGAATGTTGTTGTCGGGGGCGGAAAAAGCCTTGTGAGGTTTGATCCCGACCTCTTTTTTTGTTATTAGCACGATAACATAACACAGTTATTTATTACAAGACTTATCCTAATGGCAGAAGTAGCAGAAGCACTCACACACTTAATACACATTTGTGTAAAAAAATAAATGAAAAACACATTGGTAAAGGTCAAAGTACTGATTCAACTCCTCTATTTTAAAAGTACACACTGAAATGTATTGAAGTGCAAAAGTGATATTGAAGTTTGTCAATTACACACAAAATTGATGACTTGGCACAATGTAAGCATTGGTTCAGGCTTTTATGCGATCAAAACATGTCACCATACATTTGTTAAATTATTAACTAACATGACAAAAAAAAATGTAAGGTGACACCCTGATAGCAACTGAAAAAATACAACTTAACTCGGCGTTTTTAAGGTTAGACAGAATAACTAAAAAACGAGAAGCTTGTTGTTTTTAAGCCTGATCTAAAAACAATGAAAAGACAGCAGTGACACGTACGTGCCCGCGACACCACCGACACATCAACTTTAGCCCAAATGCACGTGGACCAGTGTCAGGGAAAGTGTTTCCAGCTGATGTGGAGTTTGAGGTTGGCTGTGGCCCTAGGGCAAAAAAAAAAAAAAAAAAAACCTTTTCTGTTTACAACTCATCTAGACGTTGTCGCAGGATTCTGCTGCGGAGACGTCAGGAAGATGACATGCGGCAACGCCTCGGGGCGAGCCGTTCCTCCTTGGTGCTGACAGCCCGTTGCGCCGTCGCGCATAATGTGTGACGTCACAGCTAAATCACTGACTGAGTTAATGATGGGGCTTTGAGATGCAGTGTGTCTCAAAGCCAGCGAGAAACATACTGTGTATATACTGTATATATATATATATATATATATATATATATATATACACACACAGACACACACACACACACACACACACACACA